>NW_022148077.1:0-51185 GCF_901933205.1 Camarhynchus parvulus
GGCCGGCCCGGTGGGTGCCCCCCGCGTCCCCCCGCTGCCGGGGCAGCCCCTCCCCAGCCGGCGAGCCCGGGCACGCCGGACGGCCCGGACTTCCTTGGGAAGGTGCCCTCGGGCGACACGCGGCTCCGGCGGGGACGTCCCTGGCGCTGGCGGGTCCCGCTCGCCTGGTTCTGCCGCCCGGTGATGTCGCAGCGGGGACCCGCTCGCCTCTCCTGGGGTGTCCTCACCCCCGGGTTTCGAGCACGGGGGTCCCATCCCCAAAGTGCTGGCGGGCGGTGGGGCAGCTCGTTCAAGGTCAGAGCTACCCCGGCCCGTGGTGCGGCTGTTGGGCTGGGTTTTGGGGCGCTGGGTGGAAATTGGGTGAGGAGTGATGTCCCCTCTCCCCAAGGCCCTCCTTGGTGGCGCTGAGGGACAGAGCAGCATCTTTGGGATCCCCCATCGCAGAGGTGATGCTCAGGCTGGTGTGAGGGGGAGTGTGGGAGGTTTGGGGGTGTCAGAGGTGGGGGGTCCCGCTCTGACCTGTCTGTCCCCATGGCAGACGGTGGAGCACGGCTTCCCCAGCCAGCCCAGCGCCCTGGCCTACGACCCGGTCCTGCGAGTGATGGCCATCGGCACCAAGGCGGGAGCCGTCAAGCTGTATCCTTTTCCTCCCACATGAGCAGGAGGTAAGGACCTCCCGGACCCTCCTGCGCTCGCTCCTCTGCCTGTCCCCATCCCGGAGAATGCTTGGAGACGTGGCTGCGCTGCTTCTGGCCCATCCGGCAGCCCCCACTCGGCTGCCGTCCATCCCTCCGTCCAGCTGTGCTGCAGCTGGGCCGGGCGGCGAGGGGGCGGCTGGAGGAAACCCCCACCTCGCCCAAAACGCCGCGGGGAGAAAAAAGGGCTCGGGGACATCCCAATGGGGTCCTTCCCGTTGTTACCCCGCTTATCCCGGGGGGCTCCTGTCCATCCTCATCCACGCAGCCCTCGGGGAAGGGGCAGCGGGGGCTCTGGCCGGCCCGGGGCTGCGGTGGGCGCGGAGCCCGGTGCCGGGTGGGGGGCCGAAGCGGGGGACGCCGAGCGGGGCCGGCCGGGCTTTGTTGGCGGCAGCGTGCAGGGAGACTTCAGAGGGCTCTGCTGGCGGGCGGCCAGGGCTGGATGCGGGCCGTGCTGGGGGCCCCGCGCCGCAGGAATGCGGGCTGGGCGGCCGCGCCCGCAGCGGGTCGGGCGTGGGGGCGGCCGCGCTCCCCCCTCCCCAGGCCGGCGGCTCGCTGCCTCCCGAGCACAAAGATGGCGTGTTTTGTTCTCTGCCGGGGCCGCCCGGGTGCCAGCCCGGCCGCGACGTCGCGCCGGCCGCCCTTCGCCCGCCCGGCCCGCGGTGCCGGTCCCAGCTGAGCCCCCCCGGCACGGCGGGGATGCGGTTGTGGGGGGCTGCGGTGCCCTGAGCATCCTCAGCGGGGATGGTTTTGGGGTGGTACCCAGCGTGGTACCCCGTGCCCACACGGCCCCGCTCCGGCTGCCTCCGAAAAGATGCTTCTGGAGGTTGGCGGTGCCGGGGAAGCCGGGGCCGGGCGAGGCAGCAGCTGGAGCTGGCCTGACTGGCGTTACTGGTTAGTGGGGGCACCCCTGGGTGCTCCCCGGCCCGGCTGGGTGGATCTGGTTGCCGACAGCCCGGCATTGAGGGGCAGCCAGTGCCTGGAGGGGCAGCTGGGGGTCCCTGCTCTTGGACCCCCATCCCAATGGTGTGGCCCGAGCCACTTGCTCTGAGGGCTCTCTCAGCTTGTGGCACTCTTTTGGGTGGGGAAAGGACCCCAGAATGAGCAAGGATGGGTGGCATCCCCCGTGCATGTAGCACCGAGAGCCCTCTGCGTGCTCCCTGCTTCATTCCCATGCCCTGTTCCCTGCTCTCCCCAAACTCCGTGGCTGTCCCCTGGCTCTGCCGGCTCCGCTGTGCCCAGCACTGCCAGACAGCTCCTGCCTGTCCGGCCGGGCAGAGCCGCCGGGCTGGTTCCCCGTGCCCAGGGCACCGGAAGGCTGCCAGGGGTAGGGACTGCCAGCATCCAGCGTGCCCAGAGGGGCTGCACAGTGCGCTGGTGACACCGGGCTGGGGGGAGCCGCTGGTCTGGGGGTGGCGGGGACGCCAGGCTGGGCTGCTCCGTGCGGTGCTGCCGTGGGTTCCTGCCGCGGTTCCTGCCGCGGGTTCTGCTTTGGTTCCTGCCGCGGTTCCTGCCGAGCGGCGTCGCCGAAGGAGCCGGGACCAGTCGGGTGAGTGCGGCTGTGCCGGCGCATGCCGAACCCCACCCCGCTGCCGGTGCGTGCCGGGGCTCCCGGCGCCTCTCGCACACCCAGCCCAGCTGTGAGCGTTGGCCGCAGCCTGACCTGGGACAGCCCGGCTGGAGGTGCTTGGTGGATCCCAGCCTGACCTGGGACAGCCCGGCTGGAGGTGCTTGGTGGATTTCAGGCTGACCTGCCGTGTCCCAGCTGAAGGTGCTTGGTGGATTTCAGGCTGATTCAGAGCGTCCTGCTTAGTGGATCCCGGATGGGGATGGTGGTGGAAGCTCTGGCATGGGGTGCAGCCAGGGATGCTCTGCCCTGGCTCTCCTGGGGGCAAGGGGTTGAACTGGTGTTTGCAGGCAGAGCTGTGACCTGAGGGAATTCGGAGGGCCCTGAGTTTGCTGGGGAAGGGTGTGGGGGGCTCTACCCTCGTTGTTTCTTTGACGGCCCCCCCAGATATGGCGCACCGGGTGTGGAGCTGACAGGCCTGCACAAGGAGACGGCCACTGTCACCCAGCTGCACTTCCTTCCCGGCCAGGTATGAGGGTGTCCCGGGGGGGAACCTGGCAGCAGCCCCCCAGCACCTCACACACCCCTCTATCATCCCCCCCTCCCCAGGGCTGGCTCCTGTCGCTGCTGGACGACAACACGCTGCACCTGTGGGAGGTGTGCCAGAAGGAGGGCTGCTCCCACCTGGAGGAGACCCGCAGCTTCGGCCTCCCGGGACGCCCAGGGTCCGCCGGCGCTAAGTACTTGCCCGGGGCTCGGAGCCGCTCCCCGCGGGGCTGCGGCGGTGCCGGTGCCACAGCTGGGAACGGCGCGGGGGAGCAGCCGGTCTGCCGGGGCGGGGTGGCGGCCAAGGTCCTCCCCGCGGTGGTGTTTTCCCCACTGGGATGCTCCTCTGATGTCAACTGAGATGCCGAGTGCAGGGAGCAGCTCTGGATTTTTATGGCGCTGGCAGGGCCTGGGGGTGATTAATGGCTGTAATTGCTGTCGGCACTGAGGCTGTCCTTGCCCTTGTCCTGCTGCACTCAGGGAGATGGGAATGGAGGGATGGAGCAGGGCAGCTCTGGGGTCTCTGACACTCCCCCAGACCCAACCTGGTGCTGAGGCAGCCCCTGTTCCCCCCACAGCTGCTCCCCTGGCATCACACGGGTGACAGTGGTCCTGCCCATGGCTGCTGGTGCCATGGTCTGCCTGGGCACTGAGGGCGGTGCCGTGTACTTTGTCACCTTGCCCACCCTGACGCTGCTGGAGGACAAAACCCTCTTCCCAGATGAGATCCTGCAGAGGTGAGAGCCCTACAGGCCCCATGCCCCTGCATCCCCAGCACCCCCAGCCCATCTCTGACCCCCCTGTGCCTGTCCCCCCGCAGTGTCCCCGATGATTACCGCTGCGGGAAGGCGCTGGGGCCCGTGGAGTCCATCCAGGAGCACCCTCGCAATGGCAGCCGGCTCCTCATCGGCTACAGCCGGGGGCTGCTGGTCCTGTGGGAGCAGAGCACTCGTGCTGTCCTGCATCTCTTCCTGGGCAACCAGGTACTGGGGCTGGGGGGGCCGTGGTCCTCTGTGTGTGTGTTCCCATCCACGTGGGGCTGGTGGGGCTGTGTGTGTGTGTCCCCATCCACGTGGGGCTGGTGGGGCTGTGTGTGTGTGTCCCCATCCGAGTGCTGACCCCCCGTGTGGCCCCGCAGCAGCTGGAGAGCCTGGCCTGGGAGCAGAGCGGGACGAGCATCGTCAGCTCCCACAGCGATGGCGGGTACATGGTGTGGGCAGCGAGCGGCACCGGCCTGAGGACCCAGCAGCCCGTCATGTCCACCATCCCCTACGGTACAGGATGGGGCTCCGGGGGGGCTCTGGGGATGGGAGCTGATCTCCCCCATATCCCAGCGCTACAGCCAGTGTTGGTGTCTTCGTTTCAGGGCCGTTCCCTTGCAAAGCCATCAGCAAAATCCTCTGGAGAACCTGCGAGTCAGGGTAGGTGGGTGGGCTGGGCATGGGCACAGGGGGCACTTGGGGGTCCAGGGTCTGATGGCAGCTGCTTCGTCCCACCCAGGAACCCCTTCATCATCTTCAGTGGGGGGATGCCACGGGCCAGCTATGGTGACAGGCACTGTGTCAGCGTGCTGCAGGGCCAGACCCTGGCCACGCTCGACTTCACCTCCCGCGTCATTGACTTCTTCACTGTGCAGAGCGCAGAGGTGCCCGAGGGAGGTACGTCCTGCCAGGGCCACCCCGGGAGCGGGTGATGGTGTGGGGGTCTCCACGTGCAGCAGCCATCTCCCCCCTCCCCAGGCTTTGAGAACCCCCGAGCCCTCGTGGTGCTGGTGGAGGAGGAGCTGGTGGCCATCGACCTGCAGACGCCGGGCTGGCCCACCATCCCTGCCCCGTACCTGGCACCTCTGCACTCCTCTGCCATCACCTGCTCCTGCCATGTCTCCAACGTGCCCCTCAAGCTCTGGGAGAGGATCGTCAGCGTGGGGGAGCAGCAGAGCCCCCGGCAATCCTCTGCGGTCAGTGATGGGGGTGGTGGGGAGGGCTCCTGCTGAGCCCTTCCAGCGTTCCAAGGCTTCATCCCTTCCTCCATCCCCTCTCCATCCCTCCCTCCAGGCTTGGCCCATTGATGGGGGGAAGAACCTGGCCCAGGAGCCCACGCAGAGGGGGCTTCTCCTCACTGGGTGAGTGGGCTGGCAGCAGGGAGGGGGCCTGGGAAACACAAAATGAGGGGGGGACACATCCACACCCATTTCTGCAGTGGGGGAGTGGGGTGGGGTGGGATGGTGGTGGCATTCACTCCCTCATTTCGGGTGGGCTGCCCCTTCTTGTTCTGGCTGGGCACGAGTGTGTCACCCGCTGCGCTGTCCCCCGTGTCCCCCCCTCTGCACGGTGGCTGCCAGCACACAGGCAGCTCTTGTTAGCCGGGCAGATGTTGGGGCCCGCGCTGACAGGACCCCCCCTCCCAGGCACGAGGACGGCACGGTGCGGTTCTGGGACGCCTCGGGGGTCTCCCTGAAGCCCCTCTACAAGCTGGGCACCGCCAACATCTTCCAGACAGACTGTGAGCACAACGACAGCCTCAACCAGGCAGGCGAGGAGGAGTGGCCTCCGTTCCGCAAGGTGAGGTCGCCTGGGCAGGGTGACACCACCATGGAGCTCAGCACCCTCCTGGCTCTGCCAGCACTGGAGGGGGCAAACCCAGAGCTGGGCACGGGGGATGCACCTGCTGGAGCCATCCCGGCTGTGCCCCGGGGACGTGTCCCCCGGCTCAGGGCACAGCTGCTGTGTGACGCACTGCAGGGACACAAGGGACACTTGTTCCATGAGCCCCATCCATGGGTCTGCCCCAGCATGGGGGACAGGGCCAGGGGCTGCGTGGGGACAGACTTTTCCTGGGCGTGATGCCCAGAGTGGCCCGTGTGCCGCAGCTGGTGGAGGGATGTGGGGGTGCAGGGGGGGCTGTCCCACTGTGTGTGGGGTCCTGGCTGTCCCTTCAGCTGTCCCCTCCCGCAGGTGGGCTGCTTTGATCCCTACAGCGATGACCCGCGCCTGGGCGTGCAGAAGATCGCGCTCTGCAAGTACACGGCCAAGATGGTGGTGGCTGGCACGGCGGGGCAGGTAAGGTGACAAGGACAGCAGGGGCTCCCCCATTGGGGACCCACAGCATGAGAGGGCTACAGACCCCCACTATTGTCCTTGAAGGGCTCCTAGCCTGGGTTTAGCCCCTGGTGTGCAGCAGGCTGGCTGGCTGGGGGAGTCCAGCGTGTCCCCCTGTCTGTGTTTGTCCCTGCAGGTGCTGGTGATGGAGCTGAGCGACGAGAAGTCGGAGCACGCGGTCAGCGTGGCCACCGTGGACCTGCTGCAGGACCGTGAGGGCTTCACCTGGAAGGGCCACGACCGGCTGGCCCCCCGGAACGGGCCCCTCCACTTCCCCCCTGGCTTCCAGCCCAGCGTGCTGGTGCAGTGCGTGCCCCCCGCCGCCGTCACCGCCGTCACCCTCCACTCCGAGTGGAACCTCGTGGCCTTCGGCACCAGCCACGGCTTCGGGCTCTTCGACTACTACAGACGCAACCCCGTGCTGGCCAGGTATGGGGGGACCTCGGTGCTGGGGACCCCTGGATGGCCTGGTGGGTGCTGAGCAGCCTCGGTGCCCGCAGGTGTACGCTGCACCCCAACGACTCGCTGGCCATGGAGGGGCCCCTGTCCCGCGTGAAGTCCCTCAAGAAGTCCCTGCGCCAGTCCTTCCGCCGCATCCGCAAGAGCCGCGTGTCGGGCAAGAAGAGGCTCAACGCCAGCAGCCCCTCCAGCAAGGTGGGCAGGGAGTGGGGGCCACCGTGGTGGCTCCCTGTCCCCACCCAGCAGGGGCTGACCCTGTGTCCCCTCCCCAGGTGCAGGAGGCCAACGCGCAGCTGGCAGAGCAGGCGGGTCCCCCCGAGGTGGAGATGACGCCGGTGCAGCGGCGGATCGAGCCTCGCTCGGCTGATGATTCCCTTTCAGGGGTCGTGCGGTGCCTCTACTTTGCCGACACCTTCCTCCGTGACGGTGAGACCCCCTCCCTGCCTCCCTCCCTCCTGGGAAAAGCCCCCAGGCTGGGTCTGACACTGCTCCACCCCCACAGCCGCCCACCACGGCCCCACGATGTGGGCAGGGACCAACTCGGGCTCGGTGTTCGCCTACGCCCTGGAGGTGCCGTCGCAGGAGAAGTTCTCGGAGCGGGCGGTGGAGGCGGTGCTGGGGAAGGAGATCCAGCTTATGCACCGGGCGCCCGTGGTGGCCATTGCGGTGCTGGACGGGCGGGGGAACCCCCTGCCCGAGCCCTACGAGGTGTCTCGGGACCTGGCCAAGGCCCCTGACATGCAGGGCAGCCACTCCATGCTCATCTCCTCCGAGGAACAGTTCAAGGTGAGTGCAAGGCTCAGTGTCCCGCTGTGGTAGAGATGGCACCCAAAATGTCCCTTGTCCTCTTTGGATGTCCTCATCACGCAGGGACTGGAGGTGACCAGTCAGGTTTTGGGTGCACTCCTATGCCTGTTCTAGGGTGGTGAATCCAAGGGAAAGGTGTCCCCCTAAACCCTGCAGGTTCCTGTTCTCCCCTGAGCCCCCCACTCCTCCTGCCTCCCAGGTGTTCACGCTGCCCAAAGTGAGTGCCAAGACCAAGTTCAAGCTGACAGCACACGAGGGCTGCCGAGTGAGGAAGGTGGCCCTGGTGAGCCTGGCCAGTGCTGGCTCCGAGGAGAGGCTGGAAAACTGCCTGGCCTGTCTCACCAACCTGGGGGACATCCACATCTTCACCGTGCCCAGCCTGCGGCCCCAGGTCCACTACAGCTGCATCCGTAAGGAGGACATCAGCGGCATCGCCTCCTGTGTCTTCACCAAGCACGGCCAAGGTGAGGACACCAGGTGACATCTGTGTCGATGGGATGTTGACCTCACCTGCAGCCCTGTGGGGGATTCCTGAGGCTCATTGTTGTCCCCCCTGTAGGTTTCTACCTAATTTCACCATCCGAGTTCGAGCGCTTCTCGCTGAGCGCCAGGAATGTGACAGAGCCACTGTGCCGGCTGGAGGTCGCCCGGCTCCAGGACACCTCCTGCCTCAGGTGGGCTGTCCCGGGGGCATGGGGGCCTTTGCTGTGGTGGAACCCCTGTACACCCACCCCCTGACACTGGTTCTGGCCATAACTTCTCCCTGTTTCCTTCCAGCAACAGCTCAGCGGTGACGCCGAAGCTGCCGCAGGCGAACGGCACCCACGTCCCCCGCAGCTCCGAGGGCCAGCACTCTCCCTCAGACAGCGACCGTGAGTGACCACCCTGTCCCTGCACACACACCGTGTCCCACAGCCCTGCTCCAAGCTTGGCTCTGTGTCCTGGCTGTCCCCAATCCCTCCTGTCCCGTGACTCCCCAGGGTCCCCTGAGGAGCACCCGGCTGCCTTCTCGCCCGGCCCCATTGACTCCCCCAACAGCAGCCTGGAGACCCCGCTGGACACCACTGGGGACATCACTGTGGAGGAAGTGAAGGATTTCCTGGCGTGAGTGGGGTGGGAATGGGGTAAACGGTGCTGAGGGGCCGTGGCAGTGCCTCTCACCCTGCTCTGCCCCAGGTCCTCGGAGGAAGCGGAGCAGAACCTGAGGAACACCAGCGAGGACGAGGCCCGGCCCACGGGGATCCTCATCAAGTGAGGTCTGTGAGGGGCTGGTGGTCCTTGGGAGTGGGATTTGGAGCTGGGACCCCAGTGCAGTGCCTTGGCTTCCTGATCCATCGTGGGAGGATGGAGTTGTGCTCCCTGGGGCTTCCAGAGGAGGGGGAGCAGGGGGAATGGCTGTCCTGATCCCCACTCCTGCTGAGGGGCTGCCTCTCCCACAGGCATCGCCGGCCTCCCTGCCCATCTCAGTGCTCGGATTCCCGGGATGCGCGACTCGACTGGACCCCCGCGCCCCCTCCCCATGTAACGTAGACTGGCCTCCTCTCTAACATCTGCACCCCGGCTCCGGCACTCCCCACACACCCCTGCCCGGCCCCGGCGCCGTGGGGCACAAACTCTTCCCGGGGAAGATCAGTTCCTTTTTTATACACGGTCGAGTGTCACTGTCCCCTGCTCCAGAGCCCCCTTCCTGGGGGATGCTGCTGCTTCCCCGGCTCCACGGGGAGGGCTGGGGCTTGTGGACCCTCCCTCGTCCCCTGGTTTTGGTCCTTTGGGGCAGTGGGGGGCCAGAAGCCCCTGGGCACGGCCCCCCCGTACCCTGGTCTGTGTTTACATGCCCGGCTCCCTGCAGTTTACAGCCCCGTTCCCTGCCTGCCAGGAGGCTCTGGCTGCTGCACAGGGACTGTCCCCCCAGGGGAGCCCAGTGGGGACCCCCTGGCTCCCAGGTGGGCAGCAGAGGCCTTGAGCAGCCCGAGGAGGGGCACGCTGGGGGGTCACAGGTGGCCTTTTTCTCTTAGTGGCTTCTCCAAGGGCTATTCTCCAGGTTGGGCTCCGTGCCTGCTGCTCCTTTCTGACACTAAATCCTGCCACGGGGTGGGTTTGGGATGGGATCACGCTGTGGAATCTCACACGGGCTCCTGCTCCTGGTCCATGTTGGTGCTGGGGGGGAAGGGGCAGATGGGGTTACCCCAGCCTCCTCCTGCCCCAGGCTGGGCTGCCCCTCCCTGGGGGTCTCACTGTGCCAAATCCCCCCTGGGCTCCGAGCCTGGCCTCGTCCTCCTGGGGGCTGTGGTGACACAGCTCTGTCCCCTGGCCCATGGTGGCTGTTCCCACGGGGCTCAGCTGGCCCCTGCCCCTCTCCTTTGGGGAGCTGTGGCCCCCCCGGGCTCCCCTGTGGTACGTGTGTGGCTGGGGGGGTTCGGGCTCTGTTGCTGCCGGCCGAGGCCGGGGCTGTAGTGTCCCTGGTAGAACCCCCCCACCCAACCTCATTTTTTTTTTTTTTTTTGGTAAGATGAATTTAGCATTGTTTAGTTATTAAAAATACTGGTTTTTAATATTGAAAATAAAGCATTTAATATCAGCTGCCTGGGCTGCAGGTGTTTGCTGAGCCTCGGAGCCAGGTGAGTGCTGAGCTGCAGAGGGGCATGATCAGGGTTGGGGGTGACCCCATTTGGGAGTGAGTCAGAGCCTGAGACAGGGTCGAGGTGAGAAGTACAGCCTTTATTGATATGATCCAGATGAGCTGATCCCTGCTGGGGGTCCATCCCCCAGGACAGCAGGGACCAGCTGTAAGGCCCAGGGCTCAGAGCCCCTCACTCCCCCCCTCCCCCCGTTCTCCTTAGCAAAGCATCCTCCCGCCCAAACTGGGAGTCACTCCCGTCCCCCAGCCACGGGGGGAGCTCGGCACTGGTTTGGGGCAGCAGCATCCCCAAGCAGCGTGTGGCAGGGGCCCACAGCACCCCGTATGCCCCCCAGGAAGGGCAGGGGCTGAGCTGGGCCCTGTGCTGGGAGAAGGGGGGACAGAGGGACAGCCCCAATGATCCCCCTGGCCCCGGCTCGGGGGGAGGCAGCTCCAGGCTGAGCCTGGCATTGGCGGCAGCGTGGGTGCCGGGCTGGCTGTGCCAGGGGGGCCAGGCCCAGGGCACCAGGTGCCCCCCACCCTTAGGTGGGCGGCTTGCGGAACACGCTCCAGGCGTGGAAGCAGCGGGTGAAGGGCCAGGGCTCGTTGCCTTTCCGCACCAGCCGGAGCTTGCGGGGATGGCTGGGGTCCTTGGAGCGCATGTGCTGGATGTAGACCTGGGGCAGAGCATTGCCATGGGGATCATGGCCCTCACCCACCTCTGGGGTTGGTATTCCCCAGCCCAGAGCTCTGCAGCACCCAGGTCAGGGCCCCGAGGGGAGATGGAAGTGCTCAAATCCTCCCCCATGCAGTCCCAGGATGGAGGGAGGTCTTACCTGGCACGCCTTGAGGCTCAGCTTGATCTCCACCTGGCTGGTCTGGGTGCCCACCCACATGTAGACCTGCAGAGAGGATCAGCAGCTGGGCTCAGCCCACAGAGCCACTGGAAGATCTGGGCCCAGGAGAGCCTCATGCCCCCAGCTCACCTCCCGCCCGTTGTCCAGCAGCATGATGTCATCATCAGCCAGGTCATCCTGGCAGAAATCTGAGCACTTTTCTGACACGGAGAAATAACCTTTCTCATTGGAGCACCTGCAGGGAGATGGACAGGGACAGCATCAGGCATGAGTTTGTTAAGACTTGGCTCATGCAGAGGGCAGGGATGTGATGGAGCAGCTGTTCTGGCTGATTGGTTCCCAAAGGGGATGGGCTCTGAGGCCAGTGCCCACCTGAAGAGCCGTGAGTGCTTCATGTAGTCGGCATCTTCATCGTAGGGCTTCTGGCCCCCAATGCCCACCCAGAAGAAGTTTTCAGGTTCTTCTCCCTCATTGATGACCTGAAAGGGCAGGAGCAGGGCTGAGTGTGGCCTGGGTGGTCACTGTCACTCAGGTAAGGTGGCACTGAGCCCTGCTCACCTGTTTGCTGTAGGAGTCATCAAACATGTGGTTCATGATGTCCTCAGCCAGCTTGGCCTCATCAGGGTCAGCTGCCCGGCCCACCCAGGTGTAGACAATGCCCTGGTTGTCCGTGCTCTCAAAAGGCACCTGGGGGACAGTGGAGTCAGTGCTGCCCAGAGGAGCAGGAGGGCACCCAGGCAGCCCTGAGGATGCTCAGCCATGAGCAGTACCTTGAGGATGAAGCAGAACTCGGAGTTGAGCAGAGCAGCGTCCGTGTTGATCTGGATGCACCTGGAGATGGAGCCCCCCGAGGCACATATCAGAGGGAGAGCTGGCAGCTGTGCCCACCAGCAGCTATCCCAGGTGGATGTGGCACCCGTGGGTGCTGCCTGGCACTGACCTGGTGCAGAGGGCCCCGCCGTTGGTGCGGATGTGGTACAGGCTGGGCTGGGGAGTGCTGACCCGGTCCTTCCTCTTGCCCCGGTGGATCACAAACCTTCTCTTGAAGTGTGAGAGGAACTTGGGGTTCTCCTGCTGCTGGGTCATGCGCACCACCTGCACAGGGGTGGGAATCAGAAGGGGCATTGGGACTTCCCAAACACAGCTCCAAGCCCCAGCTGCACCCCCCTGCCAGCTCCCATCTCTGCTGCTGTCCCCTGCCTCAGCCTGAGGGGCAGAGAGGAGATGGGGAGGAAGAGAAGCAAAGCTGAGGCACCCCTGTGTCACCCGCAAACTGTGTCACCTCCAGCTTGCCACGGAAGTGACTCTCAAACTTCTTCTGGAGGCTGAAGGTGAAGGTGAGCCAGCCCATGTTGGAGGCCTCCCGGCCCTGCCAGAAGTAGACGATGCACTGGGAGTCTTCCTCTGGCTGCTTCTCTTCCTCTTCTTCCTCACCCTCCTCTTCCCCTTTGCCTTCACCCTTCTTCTTTTTTTCCTCATCCTCCTCGTACTCCACTGGCACCCAGTACCTGAGGGCAGGAACAGGGAGTGATGTGAGGGATGGGACAGTCAGGAGGGCTGGGCAGGGACAATGGGGACAAGGTGGTCCAGCAGCCCCTGAGAGGGGACAAGCCAGCTGTCACCTGCACAGGAAGACATAGCAGTCGTGGGTGTGGAAGTGGCCAAACTCCTCCTCAGGCAGGCGAGTGAATTTCTTGCCCTCCAGCACGAAGCCCTCCATGCCATCCAGGTCCTCGTTCCACTCCTCCATCAGCTGCTCCGCCTGTGGCCCCATGAGCTGCGTCAGCCCCCAGCTCCTCCATCATCACCCAGCCCCACGCCATGGGGGATCCATGGGGCTCCCCAGCCCTACCTCGCTGAGGGGCATGGGGGGCTGGCGGGGCAGGAAGAGTGCGGTGAGGTCGGCCTTCATCTGGTCCTTCTTCTCGGCGTCCTTGCGGACCTTGCCGGCCAGGCCCCCGTCCTGCAGCACTGTCTCGGCGTTCCGGGTGTAATCCACGCGCAGGACGTCATCCCAGTTCTTGAACTTGGACTTGAACACCTGTATCACACAATCACTAAGGCTGGAAAAGACCTCCAAGATCATCCAGTCCAACCTGTGACCCATCCCCACCTCATCAACCAGACCAGAGCACCGGCTGCCACGTTCAGTCGTTCAAGGTGTAAATTGGGGAGCAGGTAACAGACCCTCGGCCTCAGCCCCCTCCCAGGCACCCAGCACCCATCTGAGGGGTCCATGCCCCACCTGGCACTCGGTGCCCTCCAGGTTCCTGGTGACCATGGCGTGCTTGGGCCGGTGCAGCATGGTGCACAGCTCCTGGCTCAGCTTCAGCGCCGCCGCCCGCACCAGCCGCGACGATTTCCTCCCGATCCAGATGAAGACATCGGACCAGCAGTCCAGGATGTACACACTCTTGGTGTCCAGCAGGCTCTGCAGCTGAGGCCACCACAGGGGAGAAGGGTCAGGCACCTGCAGGTCTTCCCAGCTGGAAAACACCCTGCCTGCTCCCAGCAGAGCAGAGCATCCCCCAGCCAGGCGCTGCTGGCTGAACCTCCCTCTCCCAGGGCACGGCTGGAGGCACAAGGGGCATGAAACCAGTCCCACTGGTCAGACTGGGAGAACCTCCCCGCCCCATCCTACCAGGCGCATCTCTGGCATCAGATCAGCCTTCAGCCTCTTCTTGTGCTCCACGGAGAGTTTGTAGTTGATCTGGGGAAGCTCCAGGTAGCCCAGACCAAGGCCAACCTGCAGAGGGGATGGGGACAGAGGTGAGCAGGGGCTGAAGGACCCCAGCAGGGCTGGTGGCCCTATGGATACAGATCCCCACCTTGTACAGCTTGGGCTTGTGGGGCTGGAAGTCATCAGGGACACAGGGTCGGATCTCCTCAGGCTGCCCCCCCAGCACCTCCCAGAATTCAGGGGTCTCCTGGCCCTGGGTGAGCAGCGTGATCTCGGCCTTGCCCTTCCGCTCGTTCTTGTTGATCTTCTCGGCGAAGAGCCTGCAGTGGGAGCAGGTGAGATGGCAGCTGGGCTCCCCACACCCTGGCACCCCCACCAGCCCTACCTGGCCTTGGTGGTGCTGCTCAGCGTGGCCTGGCTCCCACGCCACACCAGGAGGTCGAGGCCATGGTCCAGGAGGAAAACAAACCTGGTGGAGAGAGGTGAGAGGAGTCAGGAGAGAATGGGGTGTGCTGAGCATCCTCCCCATCCTGGGGGTCCCTGCCGGGCACCAAGGGGGGTTTGAACCCATATTTTTGTAGAAAGGAACTGGCATAGCCCATTTGCACCACAGAACTGCAGCTATAATGTCTCAGGTGAATTCTGCTGCACCTTCTGCAAGGTCCCTCTGTCCTCTGGCCACTCACCGGGGGTCCAGCAATGTCCCTTTCAGTGCCACTGGCTCCAGCTTGACATTCTTCTTCCCATAGACACGGTAGAGCCTGGGGAAGGGACAGCCATGGTGGGACATGGGGCACTGCCTGCCCCACACACCCCCCCAGCCCCTGTCCCCAGCTGTACCTGGTGACATATTGCGTGTCCTCAACGGTGAAGAAACCGCTGGCCGTGCCACCCTCGATGTAGGAGATGTCATTGTCAAAGACCTGGGGGCAGGGAGGGGTGAGTGTGGGACAGGAGGGGTTGGGGGCTACAGGGGAGCTGGGGGCTGGCCTCACCTGAAGGAACTCTTCACTTTCATCCCCCATCTCCTCCCGGATGCTGCGGCACTCAGCCCCCAGGTAGTTGCGGAGGTTGACGGCATGGATGGCTGAACAGGCCTTCTTGTCCAGTGTGGCCTCCTGCCCGATCCAGTAGTAGATCTCCCAGTTCAGGGAGCCATTCTCATCCAGGAAGGTCTGGGAAGGACAGGGTGTGAGATGGGATGGCTGCAGCTCCAGGCAGGGGACGCAGGGGACCCTTGGTCCTCCCTGGGTACCTTGAGCACGATGTAGCAGTCGGCTTCGTAGAACTTGCCATGGAAAGCCTCATCCACCAGCGTGGGCACGAAGTTCTCGATCTGCCAGACACAGAGGCCAGGCAGCTGCCCCACATCCTCGCTGAAGAACTCTGAGTAGTCCAGCTGGGGCTTCTCCAGGCCCTGATCCCAGCGCCGTGTCTTCAGGTCCGGCGCCTTCGCCTCCCCACTCTCCTGTGGGACAGGAACAGGTCAAATTAGGGACAACCAGAACCCTGCCGGCACCCAAGGTAGGCCAGGAATATTGTGATGCTCTCAGGTCCCCTCTCCCACCCCAGACCCTACCTCTATCTTCTTATTCTTCTCCTGGGCCACATCCGACATCCCCTTCAGCACCTGCTTGGCCTGGTCATCCTGGGCAGAGTCCTTGCGCCGCCGCAGCCGCATCTTGCGGGCCAGCGGGTCCTTGGTGCTGCTCCCTGGGGACATGGGCACGGGGTGAGAGGGACACCCTATGGAGCAGGGCTCGCTGCCCAGGCTCTGCCAGGGCCGTGCCAAGGCAGGGGCTGTGTGCCCCCCTCCCTGCAGGCGCACCCGCAGCGGCGGCGGCGACGGTGGCAGGGGAGGCGCCGGCCAGGCGGAGCTGGTTCTGCAGGGAGAAGTCGATGTTGTACCACTCCGAGGAGCGATCCGCCGGCTTCGGGGGCATCACCAGGCTGGGGTTCTCTCGCACGTCCAGGATCTGCCAGGGAGGGCACAGACACCTCGGTGAAGTACCTGCTCACAGGGACACTGGAGTGTGGCACGGGATGGAGACCTCAGGAGCACTCCAGGCTTTGGTGAGATGAGGGGATCTGGAGGAGCTCCACGGCCTGCCTGGGCTGAACCATGGGGCAGATTACAGGGACTGGCCCTGAGCTCTCCTGCCCTCACCTCATCCAGCCCACCCTACAGCCCTGGGGTCCCAGGGAGGTGCTGGGGCTGTGGTGGAGCCAGCCCAAGGCAGAGAGGTTCTGGGTGCCCACCTCCAAATCTGTCAAGAAGTGGATGGCCTCTGGCAGAGTCACCAGGCGGTTCTTGTTCAGCACCAACTTCCTCAGCTTGGAGCACCTGTGGGACAGTGATGCTGGTGACCTGTGACCACACAACCTCTGTGTTCCCTCTTGGGGACACAGCAGATCCAGTTGTGTGTTCCTGACCTGCACAGGCTCTCAGGGATGAGCTCCAGGTTGTTGTTGGCTGCCATGAACTCCTCAAGGTTGGTGAGCTTGCCAATGCCCGAGGGGATCCCATCAAAGTCCAGCTTGTTGGAGTTCAGGTACATCTTCTTCAGCTTGGTCAGCTTACAGATGGCCGACTGGGGAAGGAGGAGATGGTGGGGTGAGGGAGAACCACGGAACCACAAGCAGGGGTGGCACACAAGGGCAGGGACATACAGGTAAGGAGGTGAGCTGGTTACGGGACAGGTTGAGGGTCTCCAGCTGGGTCCACTGGTCAATGCAGAGGGACAGCTCTGTGATCTGGTTGCTGCTGAGGTTGAGGCGCCGCAGGCTGCCCAGGGTGTAGAGACACTCGGGGACACGGCTGAGGTCATTGCAGGACAGGTCCACATCTGGGGAAAGAAACAACGGGGTCACACCACCAGCCACACCAACACTGGGGCTGGGAGAGCCCCTGGAGGGCTCTGTGGGTGCCCCAGCCCTACCTGCCAGGTTCACCAGGGCCTCGAGGCTGGTGGGCAGGTTGCTCTGCGTGCGCTGGGTGTTGCGCAGGTGCAGGGTCTGCAGGGCTGTCATGGCTGGGAGCTGCCTGGGGAGCAGGGAGAGCCAGAGGGCAGAGAGAGAGTCAGGATGGAGCAGGAGCCTCAGTGCCAGCCCTGCCAGCCTGGGGAGCGGGGCTGTACCGGAGCTGGGCGTGCAGCAGGGGGTTGTTGTTGAGGATGAGGGTCTGCAGGTGCACCAGGCGCCTCATCTGCGGTGGGAGACTCTCCAGCTTGTTGTCACTCAGGTCCAGGTACAGCAGGTCCGTGAGGTTGATGAAGAGCTGGTTGGGGATGGTGTCGATGCTGCAGGGATATGGGGAAATTCAGGATGGCCTAGGACCAGCCCTGGGTCTCCCTCCTGCAGAGAGCAGGACCCAGAACAAAGTGTGACCAATGGACGTGGTCATGGCCAGGAGGGGAAGGTGGTCACCCTAGCCTGGACCCACCTGTTGTGGCCAAGGTTAAGGACCAGCATGTTCTTAGCATTCTCCAGCTCCCTGGGACACTCTGTGAGCTGGTTGTAGCTCAGATCCTGGGAAAATGGGAGCACAAAGCAGCTATCAACCCCAGCCACCACCACCCAGACCTCAGGACTGGGGGGCATCTCCAGGGACACAGCAGGAGCTGGACCAGCACACAGGGAACCCAGGGAGCCCATCCATGCCATCAGCCTTTAAAGGGGGCATTGCCAGAGGGTCACCCTGCTGACAGCCAGCTGCCCTGGAGCTCAGCCATGGGCTTAGGGCTGGTGCTCCCAAGGAGCAACCAAGCTGCAGGAATGGGACCCAGGAGTCTGAGCTGGCCCCTGCATCAGCTGAGGAGACTCTGCACCCACCAGCACTGAGAGGTCATCCAGCTGGAAGATGTCATCAGGCACTCCTGAGTTCTTCAGGCTGTTTGCACGAGCCACAATTGCCTGCAAAGGGGAGAGAGGCAGGAATACAGCTGCCTGCTGAGCCCTCAGGGTGCCCAGGTGTGATCTGTGTGTGCCCTCAGACCCCAGAGGTGCCTGGGGACCCCTGAGGAAGGGGGGGACACTCACCCGGAGGCAGGGCAGGCCAGAGAGCTCCCCATGGAGCGTGGTGAGGCTGTTGTGGCTCACGGAGAGGTGTTCCTGCAGGGAAGGCCCAGACAAGCCCCAGTGAGCAGAGAGAGGAGCTGGGGCTGTGCTGGGCAAGGGTTGGGCCCCCACATTGATGTGGAGGCTCCTCTATCCCAGGAGAGTTGGGGACTTGTGAAGCCCTGTCACACAGGGCTCCTGGCACACTCCCAGTCCCAAACTGGTTTGTTGGCCCAGCGTGCCTGTGCTGCCTCCCCCCAGGGGATGAGGAGACCTCAGCCCTGCTGTGGGGTTTGGGGTGCTCTGGGATGCCCAGAGCTGGCCCACACAGTCCCTGTGCACAAAGATCCCAGTCCTTGGAAGTGCCTCTCGCTGGGAACAGGCAGACGTGGGCACTGCCGGGGTGGGAGGAATTTCCCTGGGGAAATGTTTTGCTCTGAGCATCACCAGCCCGGCTGCTGCCTGCTCAGGAACACAAGGCACTGGCAGGCTGTGGGTGGGATGCCAGGATTTCAGTCTTGCTGTGGCCCCCGAGCACCTGGCAGGGCTGGCAGGGCTGGCACAGAGGGATTCCCTGCACCTGGCACAGGGATGGGGACTCCTGGCAGCGTTTAAAGCCCTGAGTTTGTCTGGCACTGACAGAATGAGGTCCCTGATGTGCTGTGGACATCAGCTGAGCCATGACCCCACCAAGGGCCTGGCTGAACCACCCGAAAAACAAAGCCAGGCAGCTGCCAGCTCCTGCTTTTTATATACTTCAGCAAAGGAGAAGGAAAAAAGCCCAAAAAACCTTGATTGCCCCCATCATGACCATCACCCTTCCCTTCTGCTACAGGGTAGAGGATCTAAGAGTGGTTTTTCATCTGGTTTTCTAGGAAAACAAGGTGAAACCAAGTGCAAGTCCATGACAGCCCCACTCCTGACAGCTCCTGCATCCCATTTCAACCACACACTGTAGCTCAGCGCTATTATTAGACACTGGAGCATCTGCTGCTGAGCCACGAGGCTGGCACGGATCCTGTGGGATCCCACGGCCCCAGCGAGACAGGGGAGCCCCGTTCCACCCCAAAACACGGGGCTCACCAGCTTCTGGAGGGCAGCGAGCTCCTCGGGCAGGTAACAGAGCCCTGTGCGGTTCAGCTTCAGCCAGCGCAGGCTCGTCATGGCCTTCACGTGCTCCGGGAAGTACCCGCCCTGCAGGGAGGAGCAGGAGGAGGAGGAGGGTGAGGACCTGTCCCACGGGATGGGGATCGGGGGACCTCAGTGTGATTGAGGCTCTGTGGTCATGGGAGGTTTGGGATGGAGCAGTGCAATGAGACTGAGAAGTGTAGGGTTGTGATGACCCAATCCTGAGGGATGGGGAGATGTGGGGATTGGGATCGAGCAATCCCATAAAACTGGGAACTAGAGGGCTGGGATCGCCTAGTCCTATGGGATTGGGACCTGGGGGCCATGGAGATCCAGTCCTATGGGATCGGGAACGGGAATTGCCCAGTCCTATAGGATTGGGAGCTGGGATCACTCAGTCCTATGGGATTGGGAGCCGGAATCGCCCAGTCCTATGGGATCGCCCAGTCTGGGATTGCCCACTCCTATGGGAATGGGAGCTGGGATTGCCCACTCCCATGGGATCGGGGGCTGGGATCGCCCAGTCCTATGGGATCGCCCAGTTCTACGGGGTCGGGAGCTGGGATTGCCCAGTCCTATGGGATCAGGAGCTGGTAGATGGGAATCGATCATTCCTAGGGGGCTGGGAGCTGGGGGCTATGGAGATCCAATCCTATGGGAATGGGGATTTGGGATCGCCCATTCCTTTGGGATCGGGAACTGAGATCGCCCAGTCCTATGGGATCGGGAGCCGGGATCGCCCACTCCTATGGGATCGGGAGCTGGAGGCTCGGGGATCACCGGTTTCTCCGGGACCCCGTGGGCTGGGGGCCGGGTTGCTCAACCATAGCAGCTTAATGGGGGTCAAGGATCCCCCGACCCCGCAGTTCCCGTGGGATCGGGACCGGGACTGCCCCGGGTCACCCACCCCGGGCGGGGCCGGGCCCGGGATTCCCCCGCCCCGGGGGCCGAGCCAGGCCTGACAGCCCCGCGGGGCGCCGTCCCACCGGGGCGCTGTGGGCCGGGCCGTGCCCCGCTCCCACTCCCCCGCACCTTGAAGTCGTTGCCGCTGAGATCGACGCCGCGGACGAAGGGCAGGACGCCGGTGGCCGCCATGGCGGAAGGGCGCGGGGACCCTGAGGCGGCGCCGCGCCCCGACAGGCCCCGCCCCTGCCAGGCCCCGCCCCCAGCCCCGCCCCGGCCGTGACGCACACGGGGATTGGGCGGGGCCGAGAGCCACTTCCGCGCGCGGGTGGGCGGGGCTGCGCTGCCCGCGCCCCCATTGGCTGGGGCCGCGCCGGGGGCGCGCGGTGAGTGCGGCGCGGGGGCGCGCTCGGGCGGGCAGCGCCGGGCCCGGGCAGGTCCCGGTGCCAGTCCCGATCCCAGTCCCGATCCCGGTGCCGCCTCCCCTCGGTCAGTGGGGTCGGGGGGGCTCCGTTCCCACGGTACCGCCCGGGTGCCCCGCGAGGCTTTGCGGTAGGGCTGGGTGAGGAGCGGGTGACCCTTCCCCGGCGTGTCCGTTCCTTCTCCGGCCTGCCCCTTCCTCCCCCGGGTGTGCCCCTTCGCTGGGGTGCCCCTTCCTCCCACGGCGTGTCCCTTCCCCGGTGTGTCGCTCCCCCGGGTGACCCTTGCCCCCTGCCCGCCCCCAGCCGTCCCGGCGGGAGCCTTTGTCCCGGAGGGAAGCGGAGCAGCGGAACCCGGGGTGACACTCCCGTTCTCCGCAGGGTGACCATGGCGGCGTTTTGGCAGCAGCGGGGCAGGCGGCAGGAGAGCGGCGGGCTGGGCAGTGTCCTGGACGGGCTGGGCAGCGTGTTCGATGTGCTGCTGGCCAACGCCAGGCTGGTGCTGGGCGTCAGCGGCGCCGCCGTGCTGGCCATCGCCACGCTGGCTGTCAAGAGGGTAAGGCTGGGATGGGGATCAGGGCACCAGAAGGTGCCCAGGAGAGCTGGGTTGGCCCCAGTGTGGTGGGGCAAGATGTGCCCCAAACTCAAGTGTTTGCTCCTGAGGTGGTTCCTTGCATATGGTACAAATGTAAATGGTGCTGGCAGCAGTGCCATGGGCATGGAGCTGCCTGCTCCCACCCTATGGGACCATCCCTCTTTGCATGGATGTATTTGGGATACATTATCACATCCCAAAAGGTATCTGGGACTTAAGTTGTATTTGGGTGTCTGTTTTCCATGTAAAACCTGCATGAAGATGATGTGCACATTTGTGGCTCCCCCCCAAACTGGGCATTTTTCTGAGCAGAAGCCTTGAGTGGGGCTGTCCCCCCATGTGTGTGCCCCAGAGGGGCTGTTGTCACCCTTAAATCATGGAAAACAAAGACAACAACTTGTCCTCTTGGGTTTTTTATTCCCTCCAGCTGATCGACCGAGCCACCAGCCCCCGGGATGAGGGCGATCCCAAAGCTGAGCAGAAATCCCTGGAGGACAGCTGGCAGGACTTGGCATTGATCAAGACAACACCAAAACCCACCAAGAAGCAGAGAAGGGAAGACCTCAGCGAGCCCCTGCTGTCTGCAGCTCGGCCTGTGGTGCCAGGTGAGGCTCTGGTGCCCGGGCAGGAGGATCACCTTGCTGTGCTCCTGCTTGGGTGGCCCTGCCAGAGCTCTGTGTTATTTTTAGCTCGGTGTCCGGAAAGCCGACCCCACTGAGCCTGCCCTCCTGGGAGGCTCCCGAGCCTCAGCCCCTTTTTAGGCAATGCCTGTGGAAACAGGATCTCAACAGGAGCTCTGGTGACACCCAGGGTATCCTGGCAGGGCTGTTGGGGGTTGTTTCCTCTGGAGCAGCGTTGGCTGTGCTCGTTTTCTGGGTCAGCTGTGCCTGCAGGAAGGTGTGCTCGGGAGCTGCTGCAGACAAAGGCTGCCTTGTCCAGCTGCCCATGGAGATGGCGTTTTTCCAAGTGGGAAACTGGCCCAGCTGGGTCCAGGGCATGTCCTGAGATAATGGCCCCAGAGCAGGATTGTCTGTAGGATCCTCGTGTGAGGAGGTGGAGGGGCAGGCACTGATCTCTCTGATGATCAGTGACACGATGTGAGGGAACAGCAGGAGCTGGGCCAGGGAGGGTCAGGTTGGATATTAGGAAAAGGCTCTTCTCCAAAGGGTGTTTGGGCACTGCCCGGGCTCCCCAGGGAATGGCTACAGCCCCAAGGCTGCCAGACCTCCAGGAGCATTTGGACAACACTCTCAGGGGCTGGGTGGGATCGTTGGGGTGTCTGTGCAGGGCCAAGAGCTGGACTGGATGATTTTCGTGGGTCCTTTCTAACTCAGCATATTCTGTGATTCTCTGACCCTGGCAGCAGGAACCCTGCCTGGTTCCCATCCCTGGCTGAGGAGTGAGGCTGGGAACAGCCAGGTTTTGGGGTTGGTTTGGGTTCTGCATGGCTGAGAAGTGCTCTTAACATCAGTGGGCTCGATGGGAGCCCTTGGTGAGGTCGGTGTCACCTCCAGAGGGGTGGGCTGAGAGCTGGGCACCCACCTTGTGCTGCTGAGGGTTTCAGGTGATGTGCTCAGAGCTGTGACTTCTCCTTTCCCTCCTCACAGACCCCAGGGGCTCCTCTGCCCCTCTGGGGGCTCCTCAGGTCCAGTCCAGGCCCCTGCGCTGCCTCACGCTGCAGGAGAAGCTCCTCTCACACAGCAGCCAGCTGGTCGTGCCCGAGTTCCAAGTGTCCCTTGTCCCACAGCTGGCCAGGAGCATCTGCAGCCAACTGCAGAACTTCCTGCGGAGCAAATTCCCAGAGCTGCCCTTCGGCCGCCTCTCCCTCAGCGGGGCCCTGCTCGATGGCCTTGAGGTGCTGGCAGCTGACCACGTCCACCTCATGCTCCCGCTGGTCCTTGACGCCGGGCTCTGGAGCCTCATCTCAGGAGAGGACACTGTGGTGAGGAACCCCCAGTACTGGATGATCAAGAGGATCGATCTGGGCTATTTCCCTCGTGGGTGCAGCCCCTGGGACAGGTTCATGGTGGGCCAGTACCTGTCCTCCAGCGTGCTCAACGAGACCCTCCACAAGCTGCTGGTGGCCTCCATCAACTGGCCTGCCATTGGTGGCCTGCTGGGCTGTGCCATCCACCCCGTGGTGGCCTCCCGAGAGCTGAAGCTGGAAGTCAAACACGATCAGGTTGATCTGAGCATCACCCTCTTGCCAGTGGTGGAAATGGAGGACAAGGTTCTTCTGGCTGTTCCTCCTGAAGGACTGGTGGAAAACCTGTGGCTGGAGAGCTTTTACAGGGCGGAGGTGTCGAGGCTGAAGGAGCTGGATGCTGCCGACTCCGGGGCTCGGCAGCTCTGCCTGCGCATCCTGAACGGAGTCTGCAAGAGGCAGCCCAGGCTGCACAAACTGGGGGGCAGCCCCCTGACCCACCTCATCCTGCACCTCAGTGACACTGCCTCGGACTGGGCAGAGGAGAGCCTTGCTGACAGGTTCCAGCAGGTGCTCGAGGAGCTGGTGGCTTCCCTGGAGAAAGGAGTCCTGCCTTCCTATTTCAACCCCAAAATCAACCTGTTCTCGGGGCTCTTGGAAGAGGAAGTTGATGAGATGGGCTTTGTGCTCTACAGGGCAATAACTGAGCCAGAGGTCCTGCTGAAGTGACTGGTGTGTTGGGAGCTCCTGAATGTGGGGTGTTGCTCCCCTGCCTGCTGCTCCCTGCTGTGAGGGCTGTGATGCTTCTAGTTGACTAGTCAGTAAGAGGCAAAGTTCTTGCACTTTATGAGGAAAAAAACCCACGTTTCCTGTGTGAATAAAACGTGCCTGAGCAGAGGTGGGTGCTGGCAGAAGGAGCCTTTGGCTCAGAGGCTCTGCTGAACTCAGGGTGAGGGCAGCCCACAGCACACATGTGAGTTCCTCTGCTGGGAGCCCAGTGAAGCATGTTTGGTCTCTGGCTCCAGTGTCCTCTGCCTGTCCCAGCTGTCAGGTTCCCCTCAGGCTCTGAGACCAGCTGGAGGGGAGCAGCCCCTTCCTGCTGCTGTGTGCTGCAGACCCCTCAGGTGCCACGTCCTGGGTTGGTCCTGTCACCAGCACCCTGTGTGGCCTCACTGTGCCAGCACTCGGGGCAGGGGGGAGCCTCACCCACCTGCAGGGTTTTGCCAATCCAAAATAAACCCTGTGGGTGATCTGGGTGCTGGATGGTACAGCCATAGCAAGTGGGGGTTTATTCCTTGGAGACTCTTCCAGGT
Organism: Camarhynchus parvulus; assembly: GCF_901933205.1. Lineage (NCBI taxonomy): Eukaryota > Metazoa > Chordata > Aves > Passeriformes > Thraupidae > Camarhynchus > Camarhynchus parvulus. Next base: position 23,665 of record NW_022148077.1, read on the forward strand.
GCCAGAAGGGGTGAGCTCAGCCCTACCTCTTTGTTCTGACAGTGTTGATGCTGCCTCAAAGAAGGGGCCCTTGTCCCATGCAGTGTTTGGCTGGAAGATGTCCTGAAAAAGAGCTGCTGGCTCTGGGGAAGCTCCTGGTTTCAGCTGGAGGCTGCAGCAGGGCTGTTTGCCCTCCCCCGTGGGTGGGTGGCTGCCAGTGTCTGTCTGCAGGTACCTGTCCCCTCCCAGTCTGTCTGGTCACCTTTTCACACATGTAATGCTGCTGGCTTGAGGTCCTTTTTCCCTGGAGCACCCTGGAATGGGGTGGGGAAGCAGGGCAGGAATGATGTTGTGAGCAGAGTGCTTGCAAGAACTGAAGTGGTTTATGCTTTTTATTATGAAGATATATTTTGTTTGGGTATTTTGTTGGTTTTTTTCCTTTGAGTGGCTGCTAGTAGGGTTTGGTCTGGCTCTAGTCCCAGAGAAAAGCAATTTATTCTGATATTTAATGGGAAGGGCTGGTTTTGCACGTGGGTGGAGCTGGAGAAATCCTGTGGACTTCACTGTGAGCAGCTGTTGTGGTTTAATTTTCTTTACAGCTATCATCTTGTTTATGGGAGGAAAAAAACCTGCTTTTCCTCCCAGTCTGACAATTCCTTTGTTCCTCCAAACCATTTCCCAGGTGTTAGTGATGAGAATAAACCTTCCCTGTGCACACTGGTTCTCTGCTGTCAGCTCTCCTTTGTCTCCTTTCCCCTGCTAAGGGCTGAAATGACTCCCCAGCTGTGTGGCCTTCCTGGCAACCACCCAGGGCATGTCCTGGAGAGCTTGGTGATGGTCAGATCCCATCCTGCAAAGTCTTCCTCCTCCTCCTCCTCTTCCAAAGCCCTGGACCCACAGAGTGTCTGCCTGCAGTGTGGGAGCTGTCTGGACACTGAGCTTGTAGCACTTACAGGGCTCAGCTGAGCATTGCCCAGGCTGAGACTCCTCAAGCTGGTCCTGGCTGATCCACCAGCAAGGTTTAACCTGCTCCCTGTGCCCTGCACAGCTGCTGCCCACTGCTGTTGCCATTCCAAGGTGGCTGGCCAGGCTGCTGCCCTGCCTTGGCTCAGTGACTGCATTCCAAACCTTGTCATGTTGGTATTTTAGCCCAGGGTATTTTTAGGCCACGGCTGTTGATGGTGGGAGTGAGGGCTACAGGGAAATGCAACCCAAATTCTCCTGGCTGTCTCCTTGGATTTAGTCCTGATAGCAATGGTCTGCTGCAGGTTTCAGGCTCTCTTTCAGAGCTGTGGGCTCTGCTTCCAGCTGCCCTCCAAGTGCTCCAGGCTGTCCCCGCTCAGTGCTGGCCCCAGGAACTGCTCTGTGCAGGATCCTGAGCAGCACTGGAGCTCCTGGCAGCAGAGCACACAGCAATCCTGCAGATTCCCTCCTTTGATGAACAGAGGAAGCCCCAACAGCGAGGGAAGAGGCAGCCTGGCTTCCCAGGGAGTTCAGTCTGAACTCAGAACAGGAAAACAGAGCTTCTCTTCAGCTCAGCCAGCTCTGTCTGTCTGTCCCAGGTCAGCAGATGCAGCTGGTGAGATCAAAAACTTTTCCCCCATCTCTTTGTAGCTCACTTCTAAATTGCTGTGGGGAGTTTCTGCCAAGAAAGCTCCTCTATTGTTCCAGGGATTGGAAAGAGCAAGATTTGGCTGGATGCTTTCACAGTAAAAGCTTCACTATTTGATGTAGGAAGAAATAATTAGGGAAAGCTGAGGTGTCACTGCATCAAATTTAAAATTTAAATAATATTTTAATAAGAAACTCATTAGTTTGACAAAAATAACTTTCATCAGCTAGCAGCATCACAAAGGCATGGCTCAAAGTTTGAGGAAGAACCTGCCTTCAAATTCAGAACCATCTAAAATGAGGGCTTTTCCTGAGCACTGCAGCTGAGCTCCTCCCAGGGCAAGCACTGGATCCAGCTCCTCTGCACCTGACCCTCCTTCACTGGCAGGGACAACCCAGGTAAGGGTGACAAAAACAGGGAATGTTGCTCAAGTAACATAACTGAGAAGGGAGCTTAAATTCTGCACTGTGGAAAGGCAGGGGCTGAGCAGAGCTTGGCAGTCCTGGTGTCTGTCCTGGTGGCCCTGATCCAGCTCTTCCCTGCATGAAGAGGCCAGGAACATCACCAGGATGGTGCAGGGGGATGATGCAGTGCAGTTTTCTCCACAGACTCGGCTTCCAAGTGCTTCCTTGAAATGTTCAGACCTTCCCAAACTGCTCAGCAGAAGAGCAGCTGGAAACAAAACCTGGCAGTGGAACCACTTGTCCAAGCTGGTTGAACCCTTGCTGAAACAAATGGCATCCCTTGGCAGGAGCAGCCTGCAACCAGCCCCTCCAAAAATCACTCAAGGGACTTGTTTCCAGAGTCCAGTTCCTTGTGGCTCCTGCGGAGTTCACAGCCCTGGTCCTTGCAGGCTCTCAGAGCTCCATCCCAGCTCAGTGGTTCTGAGGGCAGGTTTTCCTCGTGTGCCCAGGCTGGTGGCAAATGCTGCAGGTCCGTGGCTTCTTGGCAGCAGATGCTGAGGAGAGATTGCCTGGTCTCTTGGCCTTGCTTCCCAACCCTCTGGAGTATCCATTGCTGCCAAAGTGGTTCAAAGAGTCATCTCCAGAAGGGCCTAGAGATAAACAACTTGAATTTAAGGATCTTTGAAAACATAAATAGGTGAGAAACACAAGGTAAGTTCAAAATAGCAGATCAAAGATTCTCAGATTATTCCTGAACCTGCACTTGCTTCAGACTTGTCTGAACTGTGAAATGTTACCCATTTGTTTTGCAGCATTAGAGAGATGTGGGAACATGGGGAAGCTGATCTGCCTGCTTGCATGCTCTGGTCTGCAGCTGAAGCAGAAACAAAACATGGCAGAGAAGAACTTGGGGTTTAAGTAGTTTTGAAAGTTTGATTTTGCCCCTTCAGGCTCAAATGTCTGAGGAGGAGGAGGATCTCTGAGACCACATATCCCCCTCTGTACCTGGTTATGTCCCTTTCTGACAGTTCTCTCTCTTTTGCACTCTTGTTTTGTCATTATTTTTCTTTTAGCATCTTTCCACACAGTTTCATCTCTGATCAAAGCTCCAGAATGACTTGCCCTTTCCCTGTACCCCCAAACTAGGGCAGAGGGAGCAGCACATTTTCCCTGGCATGCCAGGTGGGTTTGAATGTCTCCAGAGAGGGACACTCTATCACCTTCCTGGACAGCTGTTCCAGAGCTCTGCCACCTTTAATGTAAAGAAGTTCTTCCTCATGTTGAGGTCAAACTTCTTGTGTTTTAGTTTCTGGCCATTGCTCCTCATCCTGTCACTGGGCACCACCAAAAAAAGCCTGGCACCATCCTTCCCTGAGATATTTACATGCATTAATGAGATCCCCTCTCAGTCTTCTCTAAACTAAACAGGCCCAGCTCCCTCAGCCAGAGAGATGCTTCAGAAACCCCACCACCTTTGTGGCCTCCCCTGGACCCTCTCCAGCAGCTCCTTGTTCTGCTCAGCTGAAGAACAGCCTGCAGCCCTGCAGTGTGCCCCCAGCCCGGCCGTACCTGGTGCCATGTTCTCATCTGCCCACTGGAAGAAGCCACACTGCTGCTCCCGGGGTTTGGGGCAGGTGTGGAACTGCCTCCCCTTGTTGGGGCCGTCCTTCTGCACGGTGCGCGTCACCGCGGGCTGGTCACACCTGCACACCGTGCCACCGCCACCTGCAGCGTCCCAGCTGCTGCTTCCCAAGGGCTCCCTGCCTCCTCCTGGCCGCTGGAATCCTGCTGGGGTTCTTCCAGCAGCGGGCTGGAGCGGCGTGGAGCTGCCTCTGTCCTGTGGCTGCTCGTCAGCCCAGAGGAAGAAGTTGCAGGTGCCGGAGCTGCACTTGTAGAACTGGCGGCCCTTGTTGGGGCCGTCCTTGCGCACGGTCAGCAGCAGCGCCTCGCTCCCACAGTTGCACACCACAGCATTGCCATCATCTGCAGCAGCTGGAGGAGCAGCCCTGAGGGTCCTGGAGGAGTTGATGGAGAGCAGGTGTCCCCGTGCCTGGTTTGAGGTCCCCCTGGCTTGCCTGGTCTCACTGCTGGATCTGTTCAGGGAATGGTTGGCCTGCAGGCGGTGCCCTGGTTGGGTGGTGGAGGATGCAGGTTGGGATGATCTGTGCAAGTACTTGAGGTCCAAAAGCTCTTTCAGCATCTCATCACAGCCTCCAATGCAGCCAACGAACTCCAGGGGCATCACAGGGGGAACGCTGCCCTTCTTGAATTTAAACTTCAGTCTGCAAGGAAAGGAAGAGTCAAAGTCTCCCAATTTCTCATCAACAGACCTCAGTTTATACTTGGACTTTTATTGTTTTGATTCTGCTATATGGAGGCCAGTTTCCCCAGCCCCTCTTCTTTCCATTCCCAGGCCAAGTGCTGCTCCAGCTTTCCAAGACTGGAATGGAAAATGGTTGCCCAGCTTAGCCCAGGGAAGTCTCTGCCCCAGTGTCCAACAAGGGATAACTGGCATGACCTACCTGTGAACTGGATGGGGTTTACACACATCACAGATGCTCTCATCCCTGGTCACATCCACCACGAAATCAGGGAACCAGACTGCAGTTTTACAGGCTGGATAGCCCATGCAGCTGAGGTAGAACCTGCCGAGGGACAGAGGCACTGGATGAGGAAGAGGCAAACTCAAGACATTTGGGAATCCATTCTTGTGTCTTCTCAGCCATCAGAAATTGTCAGAACTGCAATTTTACAGGGGAAATACCTACTTGAGAAGAGATTCAGCTGAGTCCACACAGCCCACATAGCTGCTGGAGTCAGCAAGCTGCAGCCCAGAGTTTCCAAGCTTTTACCAAAGGAGGTAAATGAGAGCCTGGAGAAACACAAACCAACACAGGAGGCTACAAGAGGGAAGGTCACCAACCCGCCATTCTTCCTGGTCTTCAGGACCATGTCACTGTTGCACTGGGGACATTTCTGAACAGAAAGGGGCGTTGCTGGGTACACCTCATCTTGCTCTGGAACTTCTGCAGCTTCTCCCAGATACTGAGCCAGGGCCTGGTCCAACCTGTAAAGAAACAAGCACAGCAATGAGGTGCTGCAGTGACTCAGAGCCTGCTGCCCCCCACACAGCCCTTCTGAGCTCCTCCACGAGCACATTGACTCAGCACCACATTTCTGGAACAGGAAAGGTGTGGGTACAATATCAGAGGTCAGTGCATGTTGCTATCCCCAAATTTAATCTTAACTGCTCATCCTGGTTTAAACCCTTAGCTGGGAGGAACTCCTGACAGCATGCCAGGCTTTGAGTCATCCTTTCCCACACAAATACCACAACATAGGGGGCAGAGCTCCAGGGAAAGAGTGTGACAGGATCCCCCACTTCAGACTGAGACCCAGAAGAGCAGCCAGCACCTCCCAGCAAAACAAAGCAAAAGGAAGAGGGCAAAGACAGCACTCACTTGTTGGCTCTGGCTACAGCTTCAATGAAGACTTGCTTGTACTTCTGGACCTGCTGCTGCAACACTACAGATTTGTCTTTCTTCCCCTCACAGATCAGTTTTAGATCAGCCTCCAGCTCAGCTCGAAGGTCAGGCTTGGACATCTCGTAGCCCATGGAATCATAGCCTGAGGAATATGTGGAAAGGTAAGTGAAAGGAAGGAGCCAGTAAGGCCTCTGGCACCTTTGTGAGGGCTCTCTGCTCACCTTCCACCAGCCCCATGCCCAGCTGGCCGGGCAGGAAGCGCTGATCTGCCGTGAGCCCCACGTACATCCGCGTCTTGATCGTCTCGATGTGCTCGGCGTGGGTGGCATCAGTCCCTGGAAGCAGAGAGATGTCAGCCAAATCAGGAGCCAAGAAGTGATTTCCCCAATGCCCAGGGACAAGGACAAAACTTATGGTGAGGAGCAGCACTGCCCTTGTGTCCTGCTGGCACTGAGGCCAGCAAGGTGCGGGCAGCACACGCTGAACCCAAAATTTCCCACCTCCCTGGGGACTGGAGGCACTCTGCAGGCTCCTGAGGATTTTTGGACTTAGCCCTTTATATCCCTTTTTTCTGCACATTTAAGTAACTTCTTATCTACAGCAACATTTGGTGAATTCCCTGGGGAGAATTCCCTCTGCCAAGAGCAAGAGGCCACGCTGCCCAGTACTGACCAATGCCGTGTTTTTCCATGAGAGCAATGAGATCTGCTTCTGTGAGGAGCAGGGGAGGACTGGTTTCCCCATCCACCATCTCCACCGTGGTGGGCTGAAAGTGAGACCCTTTCTGATACAGCGGGATAACCTGGAGGGAAGGAGACTCTCTTTGAAACTGCTTCCTGGTCCATTCACTCAGGACAAAGGCTCTGAGTTAAATAGCCAGAAATGGTCAAAAGATGTTGTGCAGAGAGATCTAAAGTTGGCAGTGAAGTGCTACTTTAGCTTCTCCCACTTATGTTACTCAAGGGAATTACCTTATCACTCCACTTGTCATAGGGATACACTTCCAGGTAATTTCTGGCCAGGATCATGAGTCCTTGAGCAATGAATTGCTCGTTGGCGATGTCGATCTCCACAGTTGTTTCCTGTCCTTTGGCATCTTGAGAGCAGCAAGCCAAGAAGTGGCGCACGATGAACTCATAGAGTCTCTGCTCATTGCCCTGAGATCAAACAGTGAGAAGGGTGAGTGTCCTCCCAGGTTAATAAGACATCACAAAATCAGTGGGATCTCAGGTGAGGATTTTGTGCTAATGACCACGTTAAGATTTTATCTTTCTTTATCAAGCAACACAAGCCATCCAGTTCCCTCTGGATACACCCACCTGCAAGTTGCTGGCGTATTTTGTGGGGTGAATGGGAGGGTGAGCCTGATCAGATTTGGTTCCACTCCGAGGGGTCGGCCCACCCTCATCCAAAATCCTCTGTGCAAACCCTCCCCAGTTTGGGTCCTGTGTTTGCTGTTCTACCAAGGCAGAGAGGTTCAGCTCCTTGGGGAAAATGTTGGTCTCAGTTCGAGGGTAACTAATGAACCTTAGGAAGAAAGACAGGAGAGCACTTTGAGAGTTGCTCCAAGATGCTTCCCATTTTGAACAAAAAGCCATTTAGTTTTAGAAGAATTAAGTTGACCAAGCCAAGTCTTGCTTTCTTACCCTTTAGTATAGAGTTTTTCTGCTATTGTCATTGTTTCCTTTGCATTTATTTTCAGTTTGCGGGAAGCCAATTTTTCCAGTTCCTGCATTGGGAAGAGCCAGAAAACCCAAAAGTATTAGTGGATAATTCAAAGCAGTGAGTAAAACATCTGTTCAAAGCTCTTTTCAGAGAAACCCTACCCAGAGTTCAAACATACCACAGTGTCCAGGGGCAGGGGCCTCCATTTGCTCTTTGGCTTGCTCACAACATCAACAACAGTTGCTACCGGATCCTAAACAGAGTAAGCAAAACCCACACATCCTTCAGGAGTTTACACAAACTGTTTTTAAAAGTCTTGAGCAAGACAGATACAGGGAATGTTTGGCTGAATCTGGATTATGCAACTATTTACAAGCTTTCCTACCTCCATACACATCTGGTAAAGGACCAGGCACGCCGTGTGATTGAAGAGCCGGTTCCTCTTCCAGTTGAAGACCACGCTGCCGTCCTCATGGTCATGGGTCACTGTGATGGACAACAGAGCTGGCTGATGCAGGAGCCACAAAATGGAAATACCACAAAAGAGCTTGGAAACCTTCCAGCTCTGCTCAGTATTCCCGGCAGAGGAAGAGGAAATTATCGCTGGAGCATTTTTGTGTCAGTTGCTCCAATGTTTTTCCTTTTTATCCACATCAAACCCTTAAAGATGGAGCCCAGGACTGTTTCTCCAAACATACCTTTAATTTTGTAGAAGGCTTCAGGAACAAAAGCCTGGATGGCTTTAAAGCGTTCAACTACAAATCCCAGTGTTGGGAACTGGCAGCTGCCATAGCTGATCAGCTGATCTGCTAAAATATCAGGGAAGATCTTCCGCAGCCTCAGAGTCTGGAATCTGGTGAAGGCAGCACCTGAGGGAACAAAATGAGCACCACAACTGAATACAACAATGCTGAGTGATAATCACAGTATTTCAGATATTTTTAATATTCTGAGCATTAATTTTACTCTGTTTAATACTCAGTTGAAGAAGCTTGTCAGTGCTGCATGAGCTATAAATTTAATATTTGCTTCAAGGAGAAATCTCCTATTTTCAGGAGGAATTTTTTCACTAAAGTGGCTTTTAAACATTGGAATGGATTGCCCAGGGAGGTAGTGGAGTCACCATCCCTGGAGATGTTCAAGAAACAACTGGATGTGGCATTCAGTGCTCTGGTTTACAGGAGGGGATCAGTCACAGGTTGGACTCGGTCTTGGGAGTTGATAATGGGCTGATTTGAAGAGCACTCTCCCAGTAAAACAAGTCTTTTAGTCATATCTGATCTAAAAATCAGTTTTATGAGACTACAGAGAGCATTTCTGCCTTGAGTTGAGGTTCCAGTAGGAGATGTTTACGTGCCTATCCTGAGGTCCAGCTCCTGCCTGACGTCCACGGCGTCGCTGGTTCTCTGGTCAGGCTGGGTGAGGTTCTCACAGGCTGCCCTGACAGCGTGAGGGGTGATCTCGGAGAACCGTGCTCGGAAAACCTGCAGGTTTGGCTTTACTGCAGACACACACACAAGAGAAATCACAGGAACTCCATCACCAACAGAAAGGAGCAACTGATAAACAGCTATTGAGAGAGTGTGCTGTCAACTGATCCTACAGCTTTCCAACAGCTGGATGCATTTCTGGCCTATCACAGCCAGATGTTTATTAGAATTAGCCAGCATTTAACCTGGACACAATAAAATTGAGAATTTGCCTCTGCTAAAGGAGTTGTTAAACCATTAATGGAACTCAGACTGCTGGGGATGCTCTACGCACCAGCTCTGCACACATGGATGATCTCAAAGCCAATGTTCTCTCCTTCTCGATCGCAGTCAGTCCAGATCACCAGGGCTTGGCACTGCTGGATTTCTCGTTCAAGGGTTCTCTGAGAGGAGAAAAACAACACAGGGAGAACATTCCAGGCCACTTGCTCTGTCATTTCATTTCAGAATGACTCACTGAACACCAAATGCAATGTGTATCCATGGAGATGGGTTGTTGCAATAACATTTTGTAATTGTGTGTCTCGGGAGATCAGGCAGCTTTTAAAAGAATTGAGTCATTTATTTACATCTAATTCTGTTAAAAAGTTTGGCTTGGAGCAGGTTGTACCACAATCTGTTTTCTAAAAATGTCTTTTTCTGTAGAACTGAGACACAATCATCAATTCCACCTTGTTGGAAAAAAACATTTCTATTTTTAGCTGTTCCTTCACTGCACTAGTTGTACATGAACAAGAGTTTCAGTGCCACAAATGAACAGCATATACAGTCCTAGGAAATGTAGGAGGAATCTACTAAACTACAGAAATGTGGATGTTAAGGACAAAGGTAAGATCATCCTTCTGTCTGGGACAAGATTTGTTGAACCAACCCCTGAGCTCAGTTTCAAAGTCTTAACCATGATGTACCTTAATGTCCAGGTAATTTTCAGGGCAAAACTTCTCAATTTCAGCATCAAAAAGAGCTAAAGGGTTGCAGCTATGCCTGGAAAACAGAGGAGAAATGTGTGTGTGCATCACATAAACTAAAACACTCTTTGTGAGACACTACCTGGTGCTCTCTGAGTACTGGAATTAATGTATTTTATTACAGGCCTTGTTTCAGATAACAGAAATGAAATGCTGAGTAACATTTCAAAGCAACAGAATGAAAAACCAGCCAGAGAAAACAGCAAATCTGGAAGACAACAAGCAGCTTCTCCTATCTGAAGCCCAGAATACAAAAGGAGGTAAGGCAGAGAAAGCACCTTCCTTCCCAGAACAGCTCCTAGCTGAACAAAGAACACAAACCATCCCATTTTGGAGTCAGTTTAATTCCCTGTGTCTGCCTTGTAACCAGTATTATGTCTTCAGGGGGTTTTAGCACTCTGAGGACAGGAATTTGAAACAATATTTATGCTATTTTCTAAAAAATTTGGAACTCATCACCCTGCTCTGAGTCAGAATTCCTCCCTGCCCCTTTGTCTTTGAGTTTGCAGTGTCAAGGATGGGAACAGGAGGTGACAGGCCCCTCCTGTGAGGGCCAGGAGGTGACAGATCCCTCCTGTGAGGGCCAGGAGGTGACAGAGCCCTTCCCCTCCCTGTCAGGACCACGAGGTACCAACCATTTGCGAAATGGCATGATAAAATCATGAGCCAGTAAATGTCCTGACACGGATGTCATCACCATGGTAACGTTCTGCAAGAGACAGAGCGAGGAAATTAGTGCCCATCACTCACCAAAAACTACCCACAGCCCCAAAATCTCCCTTTGGTTCACAGTTTAAATGATTAGTGACACCTTTCCCCTGTTAATCCCAAAATGGTTTGGGTTGGGAGGGACCTTAAAGCTCATCCAGTGCCACCCCTGCCATGGCTGGGACACCTTCCACTGTCCCAGGCTGCTCCAAGCCCCATCCAACCTGGCCTGGAACAATTCCAGGGATGGAGCAACCATCATAACAAGCTCCATCCATGGCCTTATCCTCAATTTTTGTAGGAAGGTCCCAGTTCTAAACAGCAATGTATTTTTGACTGACATAAAACCAGAAAGTTAAAAGATTTAGAGCAACAAAACAGGTGGTGGAGCAAAGGAAACAATATCTGATTTTTTTCTCATCTTTGGGCAGAATATCACCATGGCTGAAACTGTATTTTGTAACTCCTGACAAATAGCTTTTATTAATTAGTATTTGTACTTCATTAATCCAGCAGCAGATGGAGAGAAAACTCTTACCTGGCCAAACATCTGGTAGTCATATTCATAGATTTTGTTGAACTTGGAAAACCCTTCTCGCTGGAAGGAAAGGACAATTCCTGAGTTTCTGGCTTTTAACAGGACACAATTTCTTAATTTTTTTTAATTAAATTTTTTTAACAGAAAACAAATCCATCCTGCCCTGCTTTGTCCACACTGGGATGGAGCACAAGAGGCACATGGCAAAGGAAAACCAGCTACTGGAGCTAATGGGAATTGCAGTAAAGGGATGGAAATCTCCTGTATCATTTATGGAGACACTGAAATGGTGATTTCCAAGGTAAGAGGATTTTAAACCATTCCTGAAGGTGGTGCCAGGGTTATCTCCCCATGAATAATGAGGAACTGATTTATTTAATGGGGCTGGCCAGTGTTTAGAAACTCCTAACTTGTTCCAAGTGACAAGCAGTGTCCCCAAGGCTACTTCCCACCTAACTGGGACTCATGGAAGTTTCTAGATTGTGTATTTGCTGCTTTTTTTACAGAAGCAGGATGATTGATGTCTTGATTGGGACTGTCAGCACCCAGGTTCTCAATAACACCTTTTATTCAAATAAAGGGGGTTGGAGCCACATGGGGGTCAGCCTCTTTTCCCAGGTGACAAGGTGAGAGGGAACAGCCTCAGGCTGTCCCAGGGAAGTTTTAGGCTGGACATTAGGAAGATTTTTTTCATGGGAAGGGTTATCAAGCATTGCAAGCACCCAGGGAAGTGGTGAAGTCACCACCCCTGGAGGTGTTCAAGGAACACCTCGATGTGGCACTCAGTGCTCTGGTCTGGGTACCAAGGTGGGGATCATGGGCTGGATTCAGAGGTCTTTTTCAACCTCAGTGACTCTCTGATTCTGGTCTAGCAGCACCTTAGTTTGGAAATTCTTTAGTTTGGAAACAGGAAGTGATTATGCAAACTGTTACCACAGCAGCAGAGAGTAGAAATAATTGAATTTTTTCTTCTCCAAACCACAGCCCGTTTTTGCTTTATTTGGTGACCTCCAGTAAACCCCTGACACTTGCTGATGCTGCAGAAGTGCTGCTTTTAGACAGGGAAATGCATGCCAATGGATGGTGTCCATTTTTGAAGCCCATGTTATGCACTGCTAATCCAGGAAGGACCCAGGGAGCCCTCACCATGGGAAGGCAGAGGGAGCTGAGTTCCCACTCTGCTTAACCCACAAGGACCTGAGACTCCCAAATACATTTGGGCAAGTGATATTTGTCCACAGAACATCCTTGTACCCTCGTGTGTTCGGGGACAAAACCAGTGCCAAGTGTGCCATGTGCTGATGTGAAATGGCCATGCCAAGCTCTGCCGGGAGTGCTGGAGCTGCCACACACGGCACAGACCCGCCCCACCCCTGTCTCCGTGCCCCAGGGGCAGCACGATGTGGCTGGGCCGTTCCTACCCGCCGCATCCTCCTGTTGGAGAGCAGCTCGGCGATGCCTCGGGCAGCATCGTTCTTCTCGGCCACGCAGAGCACTTTGCGGATCCTCTGCAGCGCCAGCTCCTCCGCGGCCCGCGAGAAGCAGCGCCAGGGCTGGGGCAGCATCCTGGCCCTGCGGAACAGCCGCACGGACACGTTCATCACAGGAGCTGAGGCCAGAGCATACTGCTGCTGCTGCTGCTCTGCGTCCGGGGCCGGTGCTGCTGGGATGGAGAGATGGCTGGGGTCACCGCTCGGCCACCCCGGGAGGCTCAGGGCAGCCCCTCGGGGATGGAGAAGGTGTCACCCTGCTGCAGGCACAGCTGTCAGGGGGTCCCGCAGCCCGTCCCTCGGCCCTCTGCTGCCCGGCTGGGGCTGCCCTCTCCCCCACAGCCGGGGCAGCGCAGCCCCCTCGCCACCCTGATCCCCCTGGGGATGTCCCTTACCCAGGTTTCCCCCTCGGGCTGTCCCTTATCCAGGGCAGCGCAGTCCCCTCATCACCCTCGATCCCCCTCGGGCTGTCCCTTAACGGGGCAGCGCAGCCCCCTCGTCACCCCAATTCTCCCCTTCTGCTCTCCCTTAACGGGGTAGCGCAGTCCCCTCGTCACCCCCGATCCCCCTTTGGGCTGTCCCTTTCCCAGGGTAGCGCAGTCCCCCATCACCCCCAATCCCCCTCGGGCTGTCCCTTACCGGAGCAGCGCTGTCCCCTCATCACCTCTGATCCCCCTGGGGCTGTCCCTTACCCAGGACAGCGCAGCCCCCTCGCCACCCTAATCCCCCTCGGGTTGTCCCTTACCCGGGGCAGGCCTTTTCTTTCCCTTTCCCTTTTCCTTTCCTTTTGCCCTTTTCTCCCCCGTTCCCCCCTCACCTCCCGGACCTCCCGCGCTCCGCTGTCGCTCGCCCTCACCGTCACGTCCTGCCGTAAAGCGCAGCCGCGGCGGCGGCACGGAACTACAACTCCCGAGATGCTCCGCGGCGCCCCTCCCGCCGCCGCTCCGCCTCGGTTTTCCCCCTTTCCCGCCGCCGCTGGGCGCGTCCCACGGTCGGTAACGACGAAGGGCGACGACGGTAAATATAAACAACTCCAGCTGAGGAAGAGGAGGAAGAGGAGGCGGTGGAGTCGCTTCCTGCCGGCGGGGTCAGAGGCCGCGCGTCATGTGACTCCAAGATGGCTGCGGGTCCGTGAGGAGGCGGCGGCTCCGGCCATGGCGGCGGCGTGAGGGGGACACGGGGCTGCGGCAGCGGCGGGGCCGGGCCGGGGCTGCGCCGGCGCCTCCCGCGGGGCCCGGCGGTGGCGGGGGGACCGGGGGCGCGTCGCTGCTCCATGTCGGTCCCGTCCTGCGGGAAATATGATCAGCGCCCCTGACGTGGTGGCCTTCACCAGGGAGGAGGAGCTGGAGGATGATCTGTACCGCGAGCCGCCCCTGCCCGAGGAGTACTCGGTGCCGCTGTTCCCCTTCTCCGGCCAGGGCGCCAACCCCTGGGCCAAGGTCGCCGGCTCCAAGTTCACCCGGGACTTCATCCTCATCTCCGAGTTCTCGGAGCAAGTGGGGCCCCAGCCCCTGCTGACCATCCCTGATGACGCCAAAGTGTCGGGCACCTTCGATCTCAATTATTTTTCCCTGCGGATCATGTCTGTGGATTACCAGGCATCCTTCGTGGGGCACCCTCCCGGCTCTGCCTACCCGAAGCTGAACTTTGTGGAGGATTCCAAGGTGGTGCTGGGGGACTCCAAGGAAGGGGCCTTTGCCTACGTGCACCACTTGACCCTGTATGACCTGGAAGCCAGGGGCTTTGTCAGGCCCTTCTGCATGGCCTATATTTCTGCTGACGAGCACAAAATCATGCAGCAGTTTCAGGAACTTTCCACCGAGTTCTCCAAAGCCTCCGAATGCCTGAAGACGGGGAACCGGAAAGCTTTTGCCAACGAGCTGGAAAAGAAACTGAAAGATCTTGACTACACCAGGACCGTCCTGCACAACGAGACTGAGCAGCAGAAGAAAGCCAACGACAAGGGGTACTACACAACCCAGGCCATTGAGAAGGCTAATGAGCTGGCCAGCGTGGAAAAGTCGATCATAGAGCACCAAGACCTGCTGAGGCAAATCCGGTCATATCCCTACAGGAAGCTGAAGGACTCTGAATTCCACCCCTACGAGCCAGAGTGTGCCCTGGACCGGGCTGATGTGGGCAGCCATGATCAGGACCCGACTGCCTCTGAGCCTGGTGAAACTCACCTTTACACCCACGTGCCATCCTACACCCCCAAACTCATCAAAGCCAAGTCTGCCAAGTGCTTTGACAAGAAGCTGAAGACACTGGAGGAACTCTGTGATGTTTATTTTTTCACCCAGACCCTTGACCAGTTGCACCATATCGAGAGGACTTTTCGAGGGGATGTTTGTTACCTCCTGACAGAGCAGATCAGCCGGGCTCTCCTCAAGCAACAGAGCGTCACCAACTTCCTCTTTGAGGATGTGTCTTTCCTGGATGAAAAACCTCCTGAAAAACAGTACAGAGGCTGCCAGGGGCTCGGCCAAGATGTCATGGATGAAAAGTGTTTGGAAGAGTCCCTTGCTCCTAAAGTGGTCATCAGCCTGGGCTCCTACAAATCCAGTGTGGAGTGTGTGCCCATCAAGATGGAGCAGGAAATGGAGGACTCTGAAGAACCCAAGATGTCTGAGTCGGTGATGTCTGAGCAGCAGGAGAACCTGGACTATCTGGATGCAGATATCAAAGGCAGCATCAGCAGCGGGGAGAGCATTGAGGTGCTGGGCACGGAGAAGTCGGGCTCTGGGCTGACCAAGTCGGAGAGCCAGGCCAGCCTGCCCGCCATGGCCAGCCCCCAGGCCGGCCGCAGCAAGGTGGGCAGCCGGCGCACGGTCAGCGAGGACAGCATCGAGGTGCTCAGCACGTGTCCCTCCGAGGCCCTCATCCCCGAGGACTTCAAAGCCAGCTACCCAAGTGCCATTAACGAGGAGCCCTATGCGGATGATGACGAGAGAGGCCTTCGCTTCACCCCCAGAGCCAACTTGGGCGTACACCACGGGCAGGACGACATCTCAAAGCAGGAAAGCTTAGTGCAGGTGGATGCCGCCTGTTGTATCGGGAAGGAGAGTCCCAGCTTCCTGGAGCCGCTGGCCGAGCAGCTGGGGCAGAGGCCGTGCGAGGAGGACGGGGTGGTGCGGATCCCGCCGCAGCCCTACCGGGGCCGAAGCAGGGGCTGCGCGGGGGCTTCCCCTCCCACCAGGGCCTCTCAGGGGGGCTCCTGCCCTACGAGCTTGACTCGCGCCACCTGACGGGCAGCAGGGAGGTGAGTAAGAGCAGCCTGGACGAGTGCTCGGACTCCACCAGCCACATCAGCAGCGCCGCCTCCACGTGCTCCGACAGGACCCCGTCCCCCGCGCAGCCGGCGTGCGCGCAGCCCGGGGACAGGCACAGGAAGAGGGCCGGGCAGAACGCGCTGCGCTTCATCCGCCAGTACCCCTTTGCCCACCCCGCCATCTACTCCCTGCTCAGCGGCAGGACCCTGGTGGTGCTGGGAGAGGACGAGGCCATGGTCAAGAGGCTGGTGACGGCGCTCTCCATCTTCGTGCCCAGCTCTGGTGGGTACACCAAGCCCGTGAAGCACTGGGTCACCTCCGCTCTGCACCTGGTGGATTTCCAGAAGTGGAAGTTGATTGGACTGCAGAGGTAAATGCAAGGGTCTGATTGCTTTAGTAGGGTTGAGGTGTGTGGTAAGAGCTTCAACTCAGAGGGCAGTGGGTGTGAAGGGGAGGTCTCTTAATTACCAACGTAGCTGCCGCGAATTTCTGCTGGTGGGATTTATTTTGGAAAATGAGTAGATTTATCCCTGTATCCAGCCTGGCTTGGGAGTTAATCTTTAAAACATCTGCTGGGCACTTGCTGCCTGCCTCAGGTGAGTCACTTGGCCAGGAGGTTTTTGTCTGGCAAAGCAGAGAACAAACACCTGAGTCCTGCTGGGTTCCTGGATGATCTGATACAAGTGTTCCTGGAGTCCCTTGTGTGCTCTGCTTTGCCATCTCCTACTGGAACTCTTCTCACATTTCTAGCTGGAATTTTAGGGTAAATGGTGCTGTGCTGGAAGGGAGGGTTTTCCTTCTGGAGCCTATTGAAGAGGTAATGAGATCTGTAGGTCAGAATTGGAGTGCAGCACCTCAGTCTGTGCTGGTGAGGAAGAAAGGTCCCTGGAGCTGTGCAGGAGCAGTGTTGGGATTGTAGGAAACCTCTGCTTAGGGTGAGAGCTGTCCCAAAAACAAGTGCCCCTTCCCAACACCCAGTCCTGAACTGTGGCTTCACAGCTCATATTAGCAAAGAGTGTTTGCTTAGCTCAAGAGCCCTGCCCTTGTTGATGAAAAGGATTTTTTGTGTGTTCCAGGATGTGTTCTGTGCTTTGGGTGCAGGTATGGCAGGGAATGGCCATTGCTGTCACCAGTGTGGAAAACATGAGTCAGAGTGGCAGGCAGTGCTCAGAGCCAGGCTGGAACAGCTCCTGCAGGAGTGTTTGTAAACAGCAGGAAAATTAAAACACAGAAACCTGCTTGCTGAGCTGCAGAGTATTGTATTGCTGGGGGAAATTATCCAAAACTGTGAGTTTGCTCTCATTTCTATGCTTGTGAGGCAAGATGACAGCTCTGCCAACAGCTGCTCACAAGCTCTCTGTCTGTCAGGGAGGTTTTTAAAAACCCCAAGTGTTTACTCGTTGCTCAATGTTTGTGGTTAGATGCCATTTTTATAAACAGAAATCTTTATTTAAGAGCTGCCTGTTACATGTGTCAGTCATTTCAGCTCTCCGTGGAATGTTAATTAAGTGCTCAGTTTAATGTGGGTGCTCTCCACAAACCATTTGTAGGAGGGCTCTGGGAAGGAATTTAGGGGCTGAACTATTTATTCCAGTAAGGATCTAGTGTCTCCTATGGCCAGGTGCTGCCTGGGCGCTGGGGCTGCCCCTACACCAGTTGGGGCTCCCAGTTAGAGGCTGGGAGCTGTATCTCAGCCCCGCAGCTGCCTGCACAAAGAATGGAGGAGCTGAAGGGTGTGCGTAGGCTGGTAATTTGCATTTCAATAACAGTAGGTGAAGCTTGGTGGGTAATTGTATCCTTGTGAGCTGTGGGTTTGCCCCTGAGTGACAAATAGGCTCAGCCAGGAAATGTTGTGGGTTAAGGATGTTTCTGTCTTTTAGGAAATTCAGAAGGTTCTGCTCCACTCAGGGCTTCGACCACCTCAGAGCAGCTCCATTCCAAAGGGATTTGGGGGGAGCTCTTGGAAGGAGGGGACTGCTTTGGGTTTCTGAGTCACATTGGGAGCCTCCCAGCTGCTGTTCACCAGACATGTCCTATGGGTCCCTCTGCATGTCACTGAGGGAGGGAGCTGACCTGAAGTGTGGTGGTTTATGCTGCAGCATGCACAGTACAGATCAGGGCACGTGGGAATCCGGGGAATCGAGGTTTCTTTAGGATCTGGCAGGCTGCAGAGCCAATTTGTCCCCCCTCTAGGCCTTATTCACCCCCAGAGGTCATGCACAGGGCGCGGACATACCCTGCTGCTCACTGTGGCTCCCCTGCAGCCCTGACCTGTGTGTTACTGTTGCAGGGCAGTGTCCCCTGCCGGGGTGAACGTGCTGCACGCCCTGAGCCGCTACAGCCGCTACCTGAGCATCCTGGACGCCGACAGCAAGACCCTGCGGTGCCCCCTGTACAAGGGCAGCGTGGTGGCCAGGCTGGCCGACCACCGCACCCAGATCAAGCG
Organism: Camarhynchus parvulus; assembly: GCF_901933205.1. NCBI lineage: Eukaryota > Metazoa > Chordata > Aves > Passeriformes > Thraupidae > Camarhynchus > Camarhynchus parvulus. The sequence goes on from NW_022148077.1 coordinate 41,722, forward strand.
GGGCAGCACCTACTACATGCACGTGCAGAGCATCCTCACCCAGCTGTGCTCTAAAGCCTTCCTCTTCACCTTCTGCCATCATTTGCACCTTCCCATCAGTGAAAGGGAACCGGAGGAATCCGTTGTGAGTCGCAGGATGAACTTCCTAAAGCTTCAGCTGGGCCTTGCCAATGAAGATATCAAAATCGTGCAGTACTTGGCTGAGCTGCTGAAGCTGCACTACATTCAGGAACCGGGGCAGGGGGGGAGCCCCCTGCTCAGATTTGACTATGTTCCCAGCTTTTTGTACAAAATCTAGCCTTGCTCAGGCCGTGTGCCCACGTGCTCGGGGTCTGACAGAGCTCATCCGTGCTTGGTGTTGCCGCTGTCTGCAGCAGCTCTCACACATGGGGAAGGGGCCCAGGTGTTGGTGTCTCTGCTCCACAGAAATCCGGGGCTGTGGGATCGGATTTCCGGATTTCTGGGTGTTCCCTGTAGCCAAAAGCATAGGTGTTCCATCACATAAACCATCAGGCACTCTGTAAATGTTAGAAGGGGCACTGTTAAAGTGGATCACGGCAGCATCCCGGGGGGTTATGGCATGAGGGGAGGTGATCTCGGGGATCAGTACTGACCAGTGTGCAGCCCCCCATATAGCACAGTGTCCTGCATGCTTCTGCCAGAGCCCTGAGCACTGTCAGGCCCTTCCAGGGCTGTGACCAGAGGTGTAAAGGCCATGTGAAGTTTTGCATCCACCGATGTGACTGTCATGGGAGTGTAGCTCAGAGCCCCCTGGCAGGGCAGCAGCTCACAGGTCTGTGCACAGCCACAGTGGGTGCTGTCCCTTCCTGCACTGAGTTTCTGGGCACTTCCCAGGATAGGCTGTCCCTGGGTGAGTGGGAGCACAGTGGAGGCATACCTGCTTCTCTCCAGAAAGGGTTTCCCAGCGTGGTTAAAATCAGGAAGGTGGAAGCAGTCCCTCCCTGAGCCCCGAGGCGCCGGCCGCTGCGAATGTAGAGCACTGTGCCTTGTTCATTTGTCACATCCCGTTTGCTGGGTGTGGAGGGAGCCTGGGCATCCTCAGGCTGCAGGGAAACTGGGGAAACTCAGTGCATGTGAGGTTGGGGGTGGCTTTTTAAAGGCAGAAGGGAACTGAAGGAGGGGGAGGGCCCCGTTTTTAGGTGCTTTTTGTGGTGGGGAAATGATGTGATTCAGCTGGAGCCACGCTGTGAGACAGCAGGCTGTTACCACAGGCTGGTGAGGTGCAAGTGCTCAGGAGAGATCGGGGATGAATGTACTGGATTCTATGTTTTATTCATAATAGTTTATTTTATTTAATTTTATTTTGTTGGGGAGTTGGTGTTTGTGCTTTGTGGTGAAACAGAGCTGGCATTGCTGCCTGCTGCTCCTGGCTGAGCCGTTGTCATGTCCTGACTACCTCTCCCAGGGCTCCTGGGTGGCTCTGGATGGGGCAGAACTGCTGCTCCCTGAGCCTGGGTACTGAGAACTTTCCCTTTCAAAGCTTCTGTGCCATAAAGGAGGTACCACCAAGGTGGTGACACTCCCAGGTCGTTCTGTCAGTGCCCAAAGCTTTGTGCCCAGGCACAGCGCTTCCCTCTGGAGTCTCGTGGGTGATCCTGGGCCTGGGCTGCTCTGCCCAGTGCCATGCGGCAGCAGCAGCTCCCAAGGTACTTCTAAGTAAGAAAAGTCTTTCTAGGAAAGCTAATCTTGGTTTTAATTCTTTTTAATGCTGATTATGGGGTGAGAGCAGCTGACATCATGCAAGAGCTGATCTGTTCTTTGGTTTGTTGTTTTTTTTTAAACTTCTGTTTATGGTGATAATGTGAGGCAGCTTTGGAGGTGAATGTGATCTTCCTTCTGAGCTTGGGAGGTTTCTGTGTACAGCCTGCGGTTCCCCAGCATGGCTTAGACCCCACTGAGACTTGCTGTGAGACCTGCACTCCTCCAAAACCATGTCTGGAGGCAGGGAGGCTCCTTGGGGAGGCTGTCATTTTGCACCAGCATCAGTGGCTCAGGATCATGCCACCTCCTCCTGTCCCCCTGGAAAGGCTCTCTGGGGTACAAACCAACAGGACAGAAAGTTGTTTTTAAGGTTATTGCTGTTTGTGGTGGCTCAGCCAAGTTGGCCTTGTGGTTCTCTCCAGAGGGATTTCCAGGGTCAGGGGTTGCTTGTGATGGTGTTTGGAGGTCGTGGTTGGAAGCAGGGTGGTGTGGCCTTTGCTGAAGGTGAGCTTCTCACCTTTGTAGCGTGTTCAAAGCCTTTTCCTGTCCTGCCTGTGCCCTCCTGTCTCATGTAAGCTGAGTCTGCTGGTGAAAGGCCTCTGTGTACATCCAATTTTCTGCTTCCTGACGTGACTCAAGGTGTCCCCTGATTGATTCATGCACACCCAAACTTCCACACTAATGCTGAGGTGAGATTCCCTGGGGGAAGAGGGAGATGAGTAATGCAGGTGACACCAAGCCGATGAAAGCTCCCAGCAACCTGCTCTGGAGCAGTGCTCAAACCAGGAGCTTGTTTCCTGCTGGGAAACCACCCAGTGCTGTTTGGGTTTGAGGAGGGAGGGAAGGACAGACAGACTTTTTTCCTGCTGACTCACTCACACGTCTTCCTCCAGCACTGAGTGGGAGAGATGATTCGTGGTGGCTCATTTTAGTCACAGTGGTTTCGACCTGTGGTGTTCAGCTGTGCTCATAAATTGATAAATAACTCACTTCTTGCTCCCTCTGTCCAACCTGTAGTATCTGATATTCAAGGCTGTGTTGAGCAATACTTGCACTGCCACCTGTCTGACCTGCTTCACCTCTCTGCCACAAAGCAGCTCTGACTGGGGAGGATGCCCCAGGGGCTGGAACATCACCCCATTCTCAACAGGAGCTCTGGGATTATCTGCAACTGGGAGCTGTGGAGAAACACACCCTGGAGTGCTTGTCCTCCTCTCAGCAGTGTAACCTCTGAACTTGGACTGGAAAAGGGGGAGTTGACACCGGGCTGTGGCACCTCTGGGCATTTGGAGCCCTCTCTGCTTGTGGTGGCAGAAACTGGGGGGGTTCTGAGGGCAGCTGGTGTCTGGGAGCTGAGTTCCTCTTTCCTCTGTAATTTCTCTGTCTCTGTTCTTCTGCTGCTGTACAGTACAGATCCCTGTATTGGCACTTTAGGATTCCCCCCATCTCTGGTGTGGTACCTCACCAGTTTCTGATATTCACAGCCTAACAACAAACCACAGCCTTTGCACTGACAGCTCTTGCCATGACGTGTGTCTCACCGTCTTGCCTGAGCCATCCTTCCCCGAGGAGCAGGGGGTTCCTGGCAGTGGCAGTGCCACCCTCACCAGCCTTTCAGCTGCCAGAGCCAGCGGTGCCCTGCATGGCCGTGTCCCCTGCTTCTGTGAGTGCTGCCAGCCCAGCATGTCCCCGCTCCCGTACGGCCCCGCTGGCTCCCCCCGGCTGCCAGGGAGGATGGGGAGGTGTTCACCCGATCAGAATTCATCAGAGCAGAAGCCTCTCCCAGCCAGGAGGGAGGGCTCCCGTTCCCCACTCCTGCTCTTCCCAGCCCCTGCTCTGCTCTCCACTAACCCCCCCTGCTTCCAGCTCCCACCCCAGGAGGCTCAGCCATAGCTGTAGGTGATCTTAACCCTACAAAGGTTTCATTTCTCAGAGAACAGTGCTCAGATTTCCTTTCATCTGATAGCAATCACTTCTGAGCAGCTCCACGGCTGCCTTGCCTCGGCAGGGAGGAGCTGCCTATACTCTAGCAATATTCACCGTGGTGGGAGGGTGGGAGAGGCACTCCAGGGGTGGGAGCTGATGGCTCTGTGCCCCCAGGCCAGTTCTTTGGGTTTGATTGAGTGTGAGGGTCCTGAGCCCCTGGTCTGGTGGTGGGAGCCAGCCCACACTGCAGATTCCGGGAGCTGGGCAGGACCTGGGGCTTGTAGCAGCACAGTGAGAAGGCTCCTGTAACAGGGTCTGAGGGAATTCAGGGAGCTGCCCAGGCTGCAGGAGAGCACCTGCCCCAGAGCACAGTGTCAGAGCACCAAACTGCACCCCGATGTTGGAGGGGTCACAAAGCCCCACCCACTGCTCCCTGGGACAGATTTCACTGGAAGGCAGAAGCAGGGTACCCGGTCCTGCCGGCAGCACGGCTGCTGGCACGGGGATGGGGCTGGGCTTGGAGCTGCCTCTGAAGGCTGCCAGGAGGCTGTGATGAATTCTCATCTTATTTTAAAAGCACTGTATCCTATTCCTGCATGTTGAGTTCCGTGTGTGTGCCTGTGCGTGCCGAATGCTTGCGTCAGTAGTTAGGGCGAGTGTGACCGGGAGAAACCCAAGAAGCATGTCTTAGTGTCGTGCTGTAAGTGTCACTGCACAAGAGTTTAACAGATGTTAACACCAAATGACTAGTCTGAGAAATGTACTTTTAAAAAAAATATTTATTTGGGTTCAGATATTTTTGAAATACAAAAAAAAAAAAAAAATTGGTCGTATTTTTTAAAGCTTATAATTCTTGTCATACGTTGTGGTTCAATTCTTAATTTTACCGTGCTTATTAAAAAATGGTTCAACCTAAGCTTTGTGCCAAGGGGTCTGAGAAGACACTGGAGGATCTGGTTAGGATGGAATGGTGATCCCAGGAGGGATGTTCGGGACAAGGCTTGGCCTTGTCATAGCCTGTGGAGGTGGCAAGGCACATAGGATGAAGGGAAATCCTTGAGGCTGAAACCAGGGGGATTTTAGTGGCTGTGAGGTTCCTTGTGCAGCTGGAGCCCCTGTCCCTCACACTGCCATGGGCAGGGTGTCCAGGGAATGTGGACAGACCAGCCTACATCTCATCTGCTGCTCCACAGCCAGCAGGAGCTGCATGGCACCTGGCCATGAGGTGAGTAAGGGTGACCTGGTGCTCGGTGACACAGTGCTGAAGGGCTGGTGTCCCCACAGGTGTTGTACTCATGGCGTCCCTGCGCCCCACATGGGAGGGGAAAGGGGAGTAAGAGCCAAAGGAGGAGCTGCTGGTGCAGCTCCACAGGGAAGGGCTGGGAGAAGGCACTGAGGTGTTGGTGTCAGGCTGGGGATTGTGGGTGTGCCATGATCCTGGGTGCTCCCGTGGCTCTGGGAGCGGGCATGGCTGTGTCCCCTTACAGGACAGGCAGCCCCGGCAGCGGGAACGTGGCTGCGAAGGCTTCCACCTCTTCCTTCAATGCCTTCAGCTCCCCACGGTATTTTGGGTCCTCCAACTTGTCCTTGAATTCCTTCAGCGTGGCCTTGGGGCTCATGTCCTTCTGCACATGCAGAGCCAGCTCGATCCCTGCCAGGATGGAGATGTCTGGGTCAGCCCTCACAGCTGCTGCAGCCCAGGGCTCTCCCAGCCCTGCTGCCCCCTGGGACACAGCTCTGCTCCCTCCCTCCTTCCCATCTCAGGGACTTGCTGCCCAGGGACACAACTTGGAACTCCTGAGGACAACTGGGAGAGAACTGCAAGAGGGACAGGCTTTCAGCCCACTGCCTGCAGTGGGGAGAGTTTGGCTGGTCCCAGCTGTGGCCAGATGCCCTCTCCCACATCCAGATGTGGAGGTAGGATGGATATTCCTCTTTGGTGGGTGTGCTCCCTTGCCAGCTGGTGCCTCACCCAGGGGAGCTGCCCTGATCCAGGCTGGTGCTGGAGCTGAGGCTCCCCAGGCCCCCAGCTCACCTTTGTGGATGTACTGGGCCACCTTGCGGAAATCCTCCTGCCGGAAGCCGCGCGAGGTCAGAGCCGGGGTCCCAAAGCGAAGGCCGCTGGGCCGCAGGGCACTGACATCACCTGCAGCACAACGATGCACGTGTGACCCAACCTGGCACCGAAACCAGCACCTGTGGGCTTCCAGCCTGGCTCCTGGGATGGAGCAGGGGCTGGCAGAGCTTGTGGGATCCCTCACCAGGGCACGTGTTCTTGTTGCAAGCGATGGAGCAGAGCTCCAGCACCCGCTCGGCCCGGCCGCCGTCTGTGCCTTTGCTGCGCAGGTCCACCAGGATCAGGTGATTGTCAGAGCCCCCTGCAAAGAGAGGGCTTTGGTGGGATTGGGGAAGTGCTTCAGCAAAAGAAGACTTGAGATCTTACAAGGGGTGAGGAATTGTGCCAACAGAGCCTTGCCCGTGGTGTCCTTGAAGAGCTGCCCAGGTCAGCCCCATTCCACTGCTGAGATGTGTCCTCACCTGTGACAATGTCGTAGCCCATCTCCATCAGTGCTGATGAGAGTGCCTTGCAGTTGGCCACCACCTGCTGCTGGTAAGCCTTGAACTCGGGTGTCATGGCCTGATGCAGTGCCACGGCAATCCCTGTGGATAGAGGAGGCAATGGCACTGCCAGCAGAAGCTATACTGGAGCTGAATGAAAAAATGGACTGATCCTTTGCCCTCACCAGGTTGGTGGCATTGCTATGAGCCAAAACACAGGATAGGACAGGCTTGGTCACTCCTTGGGCAATGCTGGATCAACCAGCTGCCTTTTGCCACAGTGTCCCCAGGCTGTGAGCCCTGTAGGGCAGCTGGAGCCTCCCGTGCTGCTGCTGGGGGTCAGAGCCCTGCCAGGACACCTTTGCCAGCTCCCTCTGCCATGCTGGAGCTGGCAGCCAGCCTGGCTGCATACCTGCAATGGCATGGTTGTGTGGGCCTCCCTGCAGCCCCGGGAACACCGCCTGGTTGATGAGGCTCTCCAGGTTGTAGAGGGTCTCCTTGCCTGTCTTGGGGTCCACACTGCGGGTGCCTGTGAGACAGGGAGGACATGGTCACAAGGCAGCACAGCCACCCTTCTCCCACGAGCTGCTTTTACCCCCTGGCTGCTCACAGCAGGCACAGTGGTTGTTCCTCTTCAAATCTGAGCCAGGGTTAGCCCGGGAAAGCTTCCTAGACACTCCCAGGATCTTTCTGCCCTCCCTCCTTCCCAGTTAGAGCAGGAAGGAGCGTTAGCTTGCAGCGTTTCTCGCGGCACCCCGGGCACCTTTGCGGTAGAAGATCATTCCAGCCCTGCAGCCCCGCAGGGTCTTGTGGGTGGTGGTGGAGACGATGTCACAGTGCTCGAAGGGCGAGGGCACCACGCCGGCGGCCACCAGCCCGCTGATGTGCGCCATGTCGGCCATGAGGAACGCCCCGTTGTCATCGGCGATCTTCCGCATGCGGGCGTAGTCCAGGTTCCGCGAGTAGCAGCTGACTCCTGCGGGGATGGGCGGTGAGGGGGGGACAGGAGGGGACAGGAGCAGATGTGCAGGACCCTGGCACAGCCCCAGGACCCGGCCTGCAGTGCAGCCAGCCCAGCAGGCTGTACACAAGCACAGTACACAAGCTCCTTCCGGGGTGGTTGTGTTGGAGGTTTCCTCCTGGCACTGCAGCATCCATGGGGTTCAGGGAGCCACCCCCACCCCGGCTGTGCCACCAGGGAGGTTGGTACAGGTGTGATCCTTACCTGCTATGATCAGCTTGGGGTGGAAGAGCCGGGCATTCTCCTCCAGCTTGTCATAGTCGATGTAACCAGTCTTGGGGTTGACCTGGGAGAGGAAGAGCAGGGTTCAGCCACCTCGCTGTGGTGAAGATCAGCTGCAGTGCTGTCCTGCAGGAGGGAGTGCTGGCACTTTTAACTTTAACAGGCACCAACACTTATGGTAACTGCATCCTGGCTCTGTCTGGAGCAGCTCCCTACCTTGTAGGGCATGGACTCAAAGAAGACAGAGGTGGCAGAGATCTTCTTCTTCTCTGTCATGAAGCCGTGGGTGAGGTGGCCACCGTCGGGCAGGTCCAGCCCCATGATCCTGCCGTGGGGCTCCACCAGGGCCGTGTACACTGCAAAGTTTGCAGGTGACCCTGCAGAGAGAGCACATTGGGCTGGTTATGAATGCTGGGGCACACAGGGGCCTGGGCAAACTTTCTGGCTCTCCTGAGCACCCCAGTACCTGAGTAGGGCTGGACATTGACTCCCCACTTCTGGGGGTCGAGCTGGTAAGCCTGCAGGGCTCGCTTCTGGCACAGCCTCTCCAGCTCGTCCACAAACTCTGTCCCGCCGTAGTACCTGCAGTGCAGGACAGGGCAGGGCTAAAACCAAACTCAGTACTCAGAACGGGCCCTGTGACCAGGCTGGGGACAAACTGGGGTGATGCCCCTTTTGTGCAGCCACAGCAGATGTGACCCTGCTGAGACTGTCCCCTGTGTGGCCAAGGACAGAGGCTGAGAAGGTCAGAGCCTGTCCTGGAAGAGCCTGGCTGCCAGCACAAGGACCCTGCTTCCCTCTCTGAGGTGAGGCCTGGCAGGATGGGGGGTTCCTCTCCCACCCTGCCAGGGTTTGGGTTGGTGGGCCTTAGCCCCAGCCCCATACCTCTGTCCTGGGTAGCCCTCAGAGTATTTGTTGTTCATGCAGGATCCCAGAGCCTCCAGGACTGCTCGGCTTGCAAAGTTCTCCGATGCAATTAACTCCAGCCCCAACCTCTGCCGCTGCTTCTCCTTCTTGATGATGTTGTGCACCTTTGGGAGAGGAGAGAAATGGCTTCAGCCATCTCTGCACGGAGATGTGGATGTTCCACCACAGGAACAGGGCTTGGCAAGGTGCTGGAGAAGAGAGATGTGATCCCTTCTTGGTGCAGCTGATCCTGACCAGTCACAGAGGGCACAGAGGATGGATGGGCTCCAACAGCTCAGCCTTGGACCCTGCCATGTCCTTGGCTTGACAAGGTCAGCATCTCCATGGCTGGCTGGGGGATGAATGAAGCAGCTGGGCAGGAGCCAGGAAGGGGCTCTCACCTCGGGGTCATTGGTGTCCAGTGGCTCCATCACCATCTTGTTATGGGAGGCCCAGAGCTCGGCGCTGGGAAGGCCCTGTGTTGAGCTCGCCATGGTGCTGCTGCTGGGTCTGAGTCACCTGCCAGGGGAGCAGGGAGTCTGTGGGATGGCAGCAGGGCTGGGTGCCTCCACATCTGCCTGTGTGCTGCCTGCTGCCATCCCACATATTCCCTGGGAACAGCCATGGGCTGTTGGGTGAGGAAAACACACAACCCTCAGGCTTCCCCTGCTGAGTTAAGATCAGTTTGTTAATTACTGTGCTTTGATAAGTCTGATACTCTCCCATCACCACCCCTCCTTGAGCTCCCCCTGCCCAGCTCAGCAGTGCCTGATGTTTAATTTCAAGGGCAGTGAAGTGCTCGTACCCACAGATCTCAATTTTAACACACACTGTGATGCCCAGCACACTTAAACCTCTTGGCTGCTTTCCCTTGGGCAAACCCCAGCGGATCAGAGTCCTGCCCCAAACCCTGACTGAAGCATCCTGTGGAGCTGAGAGGCCCTGAGAGGCAGCAGCTCTGCCTCTGCTGGGTTCCACGGCATGGGTGATGCCCAGGCCTGGCAGGAGCCCTCTGGCCCAGTTGATGCTGCTTTTGGGGAAGGAGTAACAGCCTAGCTGCTGCCTTAGCAGAAAACAATCCATCTTTTTACTCATTAACCCCCAAGGA
>NW_022148078.1:0-51133 GCF_901933205.1 Camarhynchus parvulus
CTGCCTTGCCTCCCTCTCCGTTCCCTGCTCCCGGAGAAAACAAAGGGAAAAAAACCAACAGGGATTAAGTGGGAAAAGCTCTGACTGCTCCAAGCTGTCTGAGGATGGATTTTTAACTTTCATCCCAAAAAAAATAAGGAGAGAAAAAGCAGGAATACTGCAGGATATTGCTCTGCAAGCAAAGCCCAGTGCTGGGTCCTGATTCCCAATTTTCTGGCCAGGCTGGGAATGGGGAATGGGATGTGTCCATGCCTGCAGGCTTGGAAAGGCTCCAAACCAGCAAAATCCAGGAATTCTGGAATGGTTTGGGTGGGAAAAACCTTAAAGCTCATCCCATTCCACCCCTGAGCTCCAGACCCTGATCCTGGACAATCCCGGTCCGAGCAAAGGGAAAAGGAGGAGGGGGAAAAAAAAAAAACAGGGAAAAAAATCTTCTGGCTGGATCGAAAGCCAGAATTGTGCTGATCTGGAAAAACACTTCCAGGGGTTTCTGTTTTCCAGCTCCTGCCAGAGGTTTTCTTGGCTGGAATTCTCCCGTGACTTGGCCGCCGCCGGAGCGCTTGGAATATTTTGGTGGAAGCGCAGAGAATTCCATAATGTCTGCTCCCAGCTCTCCCTCCCACCCTGGGATGCAGGATTTGTGACAACCCACCCTATTCCCTGTTTATTTGAGGGGGATTTTCCCTCTTTTTGACCTTGTTTTCAAGAAAACCATGGAATGGTTTGGGTCATTCCAGCCCCACTTCCAGAGGTTGCTCCGAGCTGGATTTGAACATTCCATGGATGGGGTGGCAAAAAATCTGGGAATCAACAGTGGTTCTGAAGGAGAGGGGTTTGTTTGGGGTGGAAGTGGGAGACTGGGAAAAGTCACTTGGGAAATTCCCAGTTTTCTTGGGAATCTCCAGAGGGAAGCTGGAGATCCCACCGGACCCTGTGGATCCAGATCCCAGAATGGCTCCATGGAAAATCTTGGCTGAGCCAAGAACTGCAGAGAGGCCTCGCCTGGAAACATCTCCTTAACATCCCCAAAAAATTGGGGGAAAAACTCTGGGAAAAATGGGAATGTGGCATTCCTGCTGCCCACGGTATTCCAGAGTTCTTTGTGCTGCCTTTGCTCCCGTTATCCGCTGTTTTCTGGGATTTGGGCTCCGGATTTGTCACCGCTGCCTGTCCCCATTGTGTCTGTGCCCCTCTCCACGATTCCTTGGAAAGGGAACTTTGGGATGGTCCCAGGGAGGAGATTTGGGATCAGAACTTCCTTTTGGATAAGTGGGATATGAGGCTGGGATAGGGAAAGGTCCCGAGGAGTATCCAGCATGCCAAGAATTCCAGGAACTGGGCTCCAGGTGTCCCTCTCCAGGATTCCTTGGAAAAGGAGCTCTGGGATGCTCCCAGCCACAGCGCCTGGAATGATGGGAAGCACCCGGGACAAACACTTGGAAGGGGGAGATGAAAGATGAAGGGAATTTTTTCCCCTTTTTTCCCTGCTCTTGAACCTCCAGGAAGATTCTTCCCAAAAATTCCATGAGATTCCAGGTTGTGTTTGCCCCAAACATCCAGGAGCTCCCATTCCCATGAGAGCTTCCAGGTTTTAAGGGATACACATCCCATTTGCGGAATTCTGTTCGTTATTCCCAAAGAAATCCATCCACAGCGTCCAAACTGCCGGGATTTGGGATTCAAACCCTCCAAAGCCCTTTTCATCCTCCTGGGAATTCCTTCTCCTTACCCCAAAATTCCTCCCAGGTCATTTTGTCCCAGCAGCACAGGGAGTTCCCATTTTTCCCAAAAATCCCTAGTTTGGACACTGGGAATGTTCCAATCCCATAATTCCAGGTCCCTCTTTCCCTGCCTGCTCCGGGAGCGGGAAGCTGCTATTCCATGGAGCTCCGGTGGTTTTTGGGATGAATTCCAGGCACCTGCTGTCATCTTTTCCATCCCCACTTGGAGAAGGCACCTCCAGCTCCACGGAAAAGATGGAAAAAGTGTGGAAAAGGAGGTCTGGAAACCCCTCACTGCTCTGGAAAATGCCGGAGCAAAATCAAATCCCACATGGATGAGCTTTTCCAGCCTTAAATATCCAAGTGGAATTATTTCCCCCCCCAACCCCCAGAATTTAATAACCTGAATTTTTTCCTCATGGATTTTCCTCACAGATTTTCCTCACGGATTTTCCACTCTCTGGGATGCACTTCCATGAGTCTGGGTGGTTCCTTGAAAAGTCTGGAAAAGGGGAAAATTCCCAACTTCCAAAAATACCTGGAAAATCCGATCTGTTTCGAGCCGCTCCAATCTCCCTTTAGAAATATATGGAAAAAAACATAAACACAAAATTCTTGGAATCCGTTCCCAAACAATTCCCGGCAGCCAAAAGCTGCATTAAAAGGCTCAGACTGAGGGAGAGGTGCCAAAATCCTCGGATTCCGTGCTTGGAATTTGGCAGCTGGATCCCGGCACATCCATGGCTGGGATCCTGAGAGAACCCCGGAGCCTCTGCTGTATTCCAGTGGATTTTGTGGAATTCTTTGGGATGGGATTGGAAGATGCCCAGCAGGAATTGGGGTCTCAGGACATTTCCTTTCCTTCCGTGTCCTGCCAGCTCCTGGAATTATCCAGCTCCTGGAATTCTGATCCAGCTCCCTCTGCACATCCATGGTTTTTATTCCAGAGGCTTCCGGTTGCTCCCAGATTTCTCCATTTTTTAGCTGTGTCTTTCCATTTTTCCCTTGGAATTTTTTCCCGCTCAATTGCAGATTCCAGCAGCGCTGTCCTGAGTTTTTTGTCCGTGTCCATCCATAGGATCCCACTGGAAAAATTCCATTTTTCCAAGCAGAGGAACCAACAGGAGGAAAAACTAGAGGTGGATCCTGTGGATGTTGGCAGGAAAAGTTGGGAAAAGAAGCCAGGGATGGTCTTTGGTCCTGCTTGGGAAAGCAGGAAAAAATTCCCAGTTTCCAGGGAATTCAGCCCTTGGCCACCCCACACGTGGTGGTGGCATGGAAAAACGGGATAAGAGATCCCAAAATCCTGGGAATTGCAGCCCCTCAGCTGGGATGGAGCTAAAACAGCTCCTATGGGTACAATCGGGATGAGAATATTCCCAAAATTGGGATTTTGCAGCAATTTCCCTCAGAATCCTGGGAAACACTGAACTCCCAACTTTCATCCCAAGGCATCAGCCCTTCCATAGGTTGCACAATTCCAATGGGAAAAACTCCCAGTCCTGGTGGAAAACAGGGTGGGAGCCAGAGAAAGAGAGACCCCGACTCCCCAAAATTCCATGGAATGGGAATCTCAGGCTCAGGACACAGAAGGGTTTTCCAAAGGTGGCAAGGGTTGGATTCTGGAGTTCCAGGAGTGTCCATTGCATTAATTATGGGATTAAGAGTGGATTCATCCACCTGGTGGGGGGAAGACCTGAATTCCAGGGAATTCCATGGACTTTGGAGCATCCAGATGTGCTCCTGGAATGCACCAAAGGTCTCTGCCAACATCTGGGTGGGATCTCCTGGGACTCATTCCCCTGGGATCAGCCTTGGGATCCCCCTGGGATCTGCCCTGGATTCATCCCCAGGATCCCACGGGGTCTGGCCCAGGATCTGCCCTGGATTCATCCCTGGGATTCCACTGGATCCATCCCTGGGATCAGCCAAACGCACCCCAAATCCCAAACCTGAGCCAATCCCAGGCTCATCCCACACTCCTGATGGATCAATTCTCCAGGCCCTGGCTCTTCCATCCAAGTTGTAAAAACCTGGATGGCCTGGACCCAAATTCCAGACAGGATTCCAGCCCTGGGAAGCTCCAAGGAATTGTGATCCAGCCAAGACAACCCCTCCATACCCACCCTTCCCAAATTCCCAATATTCCCTTATCCCACCACCCAAAATTCCTCTTTTTTTAAGGAAAACCTTTCCTTCATTCAGCACCTCCATGAGCAACCTCATCCTGGCCCAGCAAATCCTGGGAATTCTGGAGGAGATTTGGTGTAATTTCTGCCAAAATTCCCCCTGGAATTCCCGGTTTTCCAGAGCCCACTCACCATTTCTTGCCGCCGATGTCGTGCTGCTGCACCGTGTATCCAAAAAAAGATTCCCTGGATCCCGCGATGATCTGGGGCCTCTTGGTGTCGATGTTGAAGGAATTCCCAAATCCTGGGGGGAAAAAAAAGGGGAAGGATCCGTCAGCCAAAAAGCTGGAAAACACCGATTCCACACGGATGAACTCAGAATTTCAAAATCTCGGAAAGGTTCCAGCCATGGAATTATTCCAATCCCAGCCCCGCTCCGGGTGCTCCCGTTCGGGGTTGGATTCGACAATTCCAGAGGCGCTTCCAACCTATCCCATCCTGGGAAAGCTGCTCCCGAATTTTTGAAGAAGTTGCAGGAGCAGGGATGGGTTGATCCCATTCCCACTCCAGCCAGGATGGGAATTCCAAAGCATTCCAGCCCCACCTCATCTGCAGCTTCCCAAAATTCCGCTCTCCATCCTGGAGTTTCAAGGGAATATCCAGCCCTGGGGATGGAGCTCGGAGCTCATTGAGGATTCGGAATTCCGGGAATTCAGCCCATTCCCAGCCCTCAACAGCTCATCCTGGGAATTCCCTGGAGCCAGGATGGGAAGGGGAAGGAGAAAGGAGCTCCTCCCTCTGGAATCCATGGATTCAGCCACTTCCATGGGGATCACGGGATAGGATCCATGGAAAAGGGATCCTGGCCAATCCCGAGGGTTTTCCCAAGGATCCAAAGCTGGGATTCCTATTCCCTGTGTGAGGAGAGGCAGCTCCAGGGGGGATATCCCTAAGGATGGAATTCCAGCTGGGACAGGGTGATATTTGGGATTGGTCCTTTCCCTCTGGAAAATGCTGCTTCCCACAGAACAGTAAGCAGGATCCAAGGCATCCTGATCCCGGGATTCTGGTGCTCACAGGGGACAAATTCCAGAGAAATTTCCTGTCCCTGGAGCAAAATCTGCGGAATGCTCTGGCAGCTCCTCCCTGTGCCTGGAGCCAGATCCAGGTGGGAAATTGGGAAATCAGGAATTCCTCCAGGAGTGGGAATGCTGGAGATGCTGCCCACGGGAAGCACAGAGGGACACAGCCCAAATTCCAGGACAGAGCAGCAGGATGGACATGGATAACCAGGATATCCCGACTGGATTCCCTGAATCCTGCTGGATGCTCCATTCCAAGAAAAACCTTGGAATCCTCCTCCAGGACAGGGACAGGATGCTCAGTTTGGAATATCTCGGGATATAAAGGAGCTGCCAGCAGGAAAATTTGGCACTGCTGCTCCCCAGGTGGAAAAATCCAGGATGGGAATGTTTGGATAGGCAGGAATGTCGGAGAAAAAGGGAATGTTTGGAATCCTAGGAACAAATCCGCTCCTGGAGCAGGGAATGGAGGAATCTGGCCACAGATTCCGAGGAGGAGCTTCCAAATGATCCAGAAAGAAATTCTAGAAAGCCAGGATAAAAAAACCTGGGATAAAAAAAAAAAAAACAACCGGGAGACAGGGATGAGAGCCAAGATATTTTGTGGAGCGTTGACCTCATTCCACATCCCAAAGAAATGAAAACCTCGGGAAGGGGGGGAAGCTGGGATTGGCCACGGAATGACGGGAAAGGGGGAAGGGCATCAGAGCACCCTGGAATCAGAGGGAATTTTGGGAACTTCGGATTCCCAGGAAGAAATTCCAAGATCCGGAAGAGTCTTGGATGCAGAGGAAGCGTTGGAGAGGATGGGATGGATTTTCCTCTTAATTTCCCTGCATTCTGCACTGCACACCCCCAAGGTGAGGATTTTTGGGAATGTGAACACCGGGATAAATTGGAGAATCCCATTCCATGGTTTAGGATAAAACTCCGGAAAAGGAACCAGAATAAATGAACAGAAATATTCCATGAAATGGGAAATCTCTGGGAAAACAGGGAGGAGAGCTGGGAAGTGGCTCCTGCTGGAGCATCCCAATCCCAGGGAAGCAAAAAAAATCTGGGAGAGAAGATTCCAAGCAATGGATGAAACCTCAAAACTCTGACAAAAATAAAGGAATTAAATAAATATTGGGGGTATTCCAACTGGGAATATTCCAACTGGCTCCAGCTGAAATGGGAATTTTAGGAGAAGTTATCCAGGAGATTTGGGAGCCAGAGAGATTTTCCTGCTGGGAATCAGGAAAATCTGGAAGTTCTCCCCTTTGGTCACTATCCCAAAGAAGTGACCAAAAGCTCCAGGTTTTCCTTGGAATTCTGAGGGCAGGAAGCCTCAAATTCCTCATTTTCTTTGGAGCTCCTGAAGCGTCCAAACTTTTGATTCTTGTCAAGGAAAACACTGGGAAACAAGAAAATCTTTGGGAAAGAAAGATGGGAATAAAATCCACCTTTCCTGTCAGGGTAAATATCAGGATAGAAATAAGTCCTGGAAGGGAAATGTCTGGGATGGGGATGATTCCAAAGGCCCCAGCACCAGGAAAAAAATGGGGAAAAACTGGGAGAGATAAGGGGGGAAAGGGGGAAAAAGAGGGAGGGAGAAGGGGGGAAAACTGGGGAAAAATTGGAAAAACTGGGGGGGGGGGAATAAAGGGGGAAAAATGGGGGGGATTGGAAAAACTGGGCAAAAATTTGGAAAAACTGGGGAGAAAAGGGGGAAATTGCCCTGCCTGAATCCTTTGGGATTCCCAGCTGGAAAAGGAACTCTGGGAAGTGCCTGGAAGCTTTCCCATGATTCCCAACCCTGGTTCTGCTTCCGTGAAAATTTGGGGCTGGATTTTGCTGCCTTTGCCCCAGAGTTTTCTGATTCCCCAGAAGAACATCCCGGTTTTTCTTGGACTGTCAGGAAAATCCAGCTTTTTCCCCTGGCTTCTGGCACTGCCCGAGCTCAGGGTGGAATTCCTGGAGAGGGAATATTGAGCTGAACAAGGAAAACTTTCTAAGGGATAAAGAAATTTTGGGAAAATATCTCTGGGAAGTGGCAGGGTGGGCTTGAATTCCTGGGAATCCAAGGGAATGCTGCCAGCTCCCAGAGTCTGTCATTGGCTTCAGGGAAAATCCCAGGATTTGGATGGGAAGGCCGGGAATGCTGGGCATGAACAGAAGCTCAGTCATCCTGGAACATTCCTGTCTTCCCACAAAATTCTTTAACAAAAAAAACATTCCTGCTTTCCCAGAAATTGTTTCCTAAAGCTCAGGAGGGGCTTTGCTGCAGCAGGACCTTGTGCTTCCGGAATTCCCACAAAATCCCTGGATCCAGAAACATCCAGGGACAGAAACTCCCCCAAGATGGAAATCCCTCAGGGAAAATTCACGGCCAGAAAAATCCATGAATAGGGGGGAAAAAAGAGAGAAGAGGGAAAAGCAGGGAATGTTTCATCCCAGAAAGCAAATTTAAGGATAATTTCCACACATCTCAAGGCAGAATTCCCAAATCCCCCTTCCATGATCCCCCCTTTATGGACCAGCACCGTGTCCATGGGGGAATTTCCCGGGAATCTGGCAAATCCCAGGATTTTTCCAACATCCCATTCCGGAGCCACATCCATGCCTCCATCCACACATGGATCCAATTATTTCAGGAAAAGCAGCTCGGCCGCGGCTCCCTTGAAAGGATCCCCCGGCTGAAAGGGAAAAAAAATTCCCAAAAAGCGCCAATCCCATAAAAACCCCGAGCAGGCTGGCGCGTTTTCCAGCAGGAAGTTTGGGAATGTTTGCAGCTGGAGGAGGCGCGAGCCGGTGGCCGAGCTCCTGGCAGTGGGGAAAAGCGCTTTTTCCCCATTTTTTTTCCCCGTTTTTTTCCCCGTTTCCCCCCCACTTCGGCGGCTACCGGCGCGGGTGGATTCCAGATGGGATTAAAGCAGGAATGGGGAGTCGCTTTTCCCAAGGAAAAACGCCGGGAAAAATCAGAAAAAAGTCCATCCCAGCCCCCCGGAGCAGAACGGGAGAAGCCGCAGGATCAGCTCCTGGAATTAAACTCCGCCTAAAGCCTCTCCTAAATTTAACCCCGAGCGTTCCCCGTTTTCCACGGGGACAAACCTCAGAAAAGCTGGATTTCGGGAAAAGGGAGTTTTCCTTTCCCCCCAGTATCCGATCCTTTGGGATTATCCCGATTAATGCCGCTGCAAGGCCGAGGAGGGATCGGGAGCTTCCCGGGAATTCCAGGATCTCCATCCCTTTCCAGCAGCCTCCAGCTCCCTCCCGCTCCCGGCAAAACTTTTCCAAGAGCCGCGTGAAGGTTTCTCCAGCGCTTTTCCCAAGTCATTCCCGTTTTTTTGGGGGGTGGGGGATTGGGATGGGCACTCACCGGGCAGGAGGCAGAGGGAGCAGGCCAGGAGAATCCCGCTGGGAATATCCATGGAATCGCCGGCTGCCCCAATCCCCGCTCCCGAGCATCGGCGGGACTGGGAGCTCCGATCCCAGATCCCGTCCCTTATCCCAAACTTTTCCCGGCTCCCTGACAGCGGGAGAGCGCTGGGAGGGAGTGGGAGGGACCAGGGAACGGGGAGGAGGGAAAGGATGGCAATGGGGACGGCCCTTTCCAGCCGGGACACCCTTTAGGGAGCGGATTCCAGGTGGGAATTCCAGCCTGGAATCAGGGCTGTGCCAGCCGGGAATTCCAGCCTGGAATCAGCTGTGCCAGCCGGGAATTCCAGCCTGGAATCTTGGGATGAGGTGCAGCAGGAAAGGATGGGAATGGGGACAGCCGCCTCCGGGCCGTGCCACCCTTTAGGGAGCGGATTCCAGCCGAGAATTCTACCTGGAATCAGCTGTGCCGGCCAGGGATTCCAACCTGGAATCAGCTGTGCCAGCCGGGAATTCTAACCTGGAATCAGCTGTGCCAGCCAGGAATTCCAGCTGGGAATTCCAGCTGGGAATCGGGGCTGTGCCAGCCGGGAATTCCGACCTGGAATCCCGGGCCTCTCCTGGTGGGATCCCACAGGGCTGGGAAGGGTTTCAGGGGACCCCGATGGCCGCGGGTGGCACCTGCGGGGGTGTCACCTCCCCTCCGGGGTCACCCGTGCCCAGGGGTCACCTCCTGTGGGAAAAGAGGGGATGAAAACCTGGGAGAGACAGGGGAGGGAAAAACTGGGAAAAAAGGGGGCAAAAACCTGGGAGAGACAGGGGAGAATTTGGGAGAGAGAGAGGGGGGAAAACTGGGGGAAAAATAAAAAACTGGGAGAGGGGAGGAGAAAACAGGGAATGTTTCATCCCAGGGAGCGAGTTCAGCTGGACGCAGATCTGGGAATGACATCAGCCATTCCCAAAGGGAAGATCCCGTGTTTTTCCCAGATTAAAATCCTTGGATGACTCCTCAAAAACCCTGGAGAAGGAGGAGGCTGCTCCGGCTGGTCGTGTGCTCATAGCTGACCCCTGGATCCAGGAAAAGCTTTTGTTTGTCTGGAAAAACCTCTGGATAGCAGGAATTCCTCACGGAATCATGGAATGGGGAGCTCATCCCATTCCAATCCCTCTCCATGGGCGGGAATGGCGCCCACAAATCCCTGGATCCAAATCCCAGCTCCTCCAAATCCCACAGGGCTTTGTGCTTCCATCTCACCGCACTCCCGACCTTCCTTCCCGATTTTTTGGGATCATCCCAGGAGGTTTTCCGGATTTTTCCAGGCTCCAGCTGTTCCTGCAGCAGCTCCTCGATCCCGACCTGTGGGAGGCATCTGGCCTTGGATGCAGCTGCCTCGGGAGTTTGGGAAGAACCAGGCTGGAAACCAGGAATGTAAACACAGGCCGGGAATGACAACAAATTCCCAAATTCCCAGATTCCAGCACAGGAGGAGCTGGGGAGGGGGGGCATGCAGGAATTTTATCCAACTCCAGAGGCTTTTCCCTCTTCCCAGGGAAAGATGGATGCTCAGGAACAGCAAACCCCACTCCAGAGCTGGATTTGGGATTGGGATTTGTCCCTCTGGATACCCGGGAGCAGCTCCGAGCCGGAGCACGTGGATCCCTCATTCCCCATCCAGCGGCTCCGCTGAGCTCAGAGCTCCGGAGAATTGCTCCAAAAAAAAAAAGTTGGAAGCAGAATTCCAGCCTCTCCCACAGCATCAGCTCTTCCCAGAGCCAGGAAAACAGGGAAGCAGAATTCCAGCCTCTTCCACACAGGAAAACAGGGATCAGCCCTTCCCAGATACTGGGATGCATCCTAGGATTATCCTCCCAAAATTCTGGGATGGATCCTTGGATCTGCTCCCCAAAATTCTGGGAAGGATTCTGGATGTAGCTCCCCTAAAATGTTGGGATGGATCTTGGAATTCCCCCCCCCGCAAAATGCTGGGGTGAATCCAGGGATCAGCCTCCCAAATTCTGGGATGGATCCTGGCATCTTCCCCCAAAATGCTGGGATGGATCCTGGGATCTGCCCCCAAATGCTGTGGTGATCTCTGGGATCAGCCCCCAGAATTCCGGGATGGCTCCCAGAAAATGGGCCGGGACTGGCCAGTGGGGGGTGGAAATATTGGGAATTCTGGTGGGAATGAGGAGCTCTGGGTGGGGGCTCCCATCACAGCCCTTTCCAAGCCCTGCTCCCATTCCTGGGAATTGTGGGAATCCTTGGCTCAGTGGGAGGCACTGGGGGGGTCCTGATCCCTGTCATCCCAAGGAAATTTGGGAATGCTCCTGGAGCGAGGGGAAAACCGGGAGCCGAGCCAAAGGTGTCGGGTTTGCCTTTAAAATTCCCGGTGGAGCCAAGTGCCGAACTCATCCATCAAACATCGGATCCAGGCATGGAAAACGCTCCTTCAGTTCCCTGGGCTGGCTTCCAACAGGATTCCTGCCAGGAGCCTTTTCCATGCTCCCCTCCGGCTGTTTTCCGAGCTGCCACCAGATCCCAGAGCTTCCAAATCCAGCTTTTCCCCGGCACACGGGAATGGGGCAGCTGTAAATTCCCTTTTCATGGAATTCCATATCCATGCAGGAGCCTGGGAAGCCCCAGGATGGGGAGGGGTGGGAAAGGAACCCCCAGTGGAATTCCAGGATTCCTGCTGTCCTCGTTCCCATTCCAGTGGACATTGCTCCCTAGAATTACAGGATATGAAAACTCTGGGAATTTCCTGGAAGCTCCCACAGCTCAGGGAGTCCACGGGATCCAAACGCTTTTGGATTGGGAATATCCCGCATAAACCTGAATGTTGGCGTGGGATTTATCCCAATTTTTTTTCCCGCTTTCCCCCCTCTGATTCCTTGAGCTTTATCTGTTGGCATTGGAAAAAGAGAGGAATTTTGCTGGATAATTCCAGGGGGTCACCACAATTCTCAGTCCATGGAGGATGTTGGGAAAATATTGGGAAAAGGTTGGGAAAATCTTGGATTTGGGAATGGGGATGGAGCAGAGCCACCCACACAGGGAGATTCCCACCTGAGTCCACCTGGATTCCATGGAATTTTTGTGATCTCCTTGGATTTTCACATTAATCCCTCATTTAACCCTCTCCTGCTGGGGTTTTCTGGGATCCCGCAGCTTCCTCTTCCTCCATCCTGCTGCTTTTTCCACTTCCAAATAAATCCGGATGGGCAGAAGATAAGGAGGCTGGGATAGGCATTAAAAATAGACACACAAAAATTATGGAATCCTGGAATGGTTTGGGTGGGAATGAACCTTAAACCCATCCCATTCCATGGCCAGGGACAATTCCCACTGTCCCAGGTGGCTCCAAGCCTCACCCAACCTGTCCTTGGACACTCAGATTCCCCAAATTCCTCTCTTTTCCTCAAAAATCTCTTCCCTGGATCTCTTGCCTCGCTCCTTCTCCATCATCCTCTCCCAAGCTTTTCCCATCCTAGGGAATCCACACTCCATTCCCAGGAATTCCTAATCCTGGTGGTCTCCAGAGGATTGGAAGCCGAGGGCACCACTTGGAATTGGGAATTTCAGCTCCCACTTCCTTCTCCTGTTCCTTTGGAAGCGATTTTCCATTGGGAAGAGCTTCTCCCCCAAATCCACACTTCCCACGAATTCCCAATCCTGGTGGTCTCCAGAGGACTGGAAGCCGAGGGCACCACTTGGAATTGGGAATTTCAGCTCCCACTGGGAGGAGCTGCCTCATCCAATCCCTTCACCCCTTGGAATTTTCGTTTGTGCTCCACATTCACTTCATGCTTGGAATGAGTCAAGGCGGCTCCAGATTCCCCTCCCAGTGAAAAATCGGGATCTTTTCCAGGGATAATGGGAACCAGCTGCCGGCGGCAGAGCAGACGGAGCTGTTTGTTCCCGCTCCCGGCGGAACAAATGGAATCATCTCCCCTTTCAAATCCCGGGATCTGGGCTATCCGTGCGCTCCCAGCGCCAGGTATTGTTATTCCAGAGGAGCTTCCATCCAAAGGGACGAGCGCCCGGCCCTGGACTTCTCCATAAATTATCCACTCTGGAATCCAAACATCAGCCTCCGGATAATTGGCGGCTGCGGATATTCCAGGGCTCTCCGGGTGCTGTATCCATGGTTTTCCCTTTCCTCTGTAATTGTGGGCAGAGCCAGGGACGTGCCGGGATTCGGCCACGTGGCTCCGGAATGTCCCGGAGCCGGAATCCCTGGAAGGGCCACGGCAGCAGCTCTGGGGGTTTTTCCCTAAGGATCAGGTTTTGCCAAGGAGGATCCTCCATCCTTCATTTCAGAGGGAATGGTGGTGCTGAGGAAGAGCTGGAAAAGCTGGAATTGTCCCACCTGCCCCTGAGGGGGTCAGGATTTTGGGGGTAACGGAGCTCCATGAAAGGCTGGGATCAGCAATCCGATGGAAAGGTTGGGATCACCATGTCCCATGGAAAGACTGGGACAACCGTGTCCCAGGGAAAAATTGGGATCACCACATCTGATGGAAAGATTGTGATCACCAATCCAATGGAAAGATTGGGATCCCCAATCCCGCTCCTCTCTTCCCACATTCCCAGCCAGCCAGGTGGGAATTTTCCCCCGAGGACTTTCTTGAATTGCTCACATCCAGCCCGGCAGCGCCAGGAAATTAAATTCCAGGATAACCCCAGGGGTGGGATGAGGAAAGATGGAAAATTATCCATGGTGGGCTGCGGATGCTGCAAGGGGGAAAACGGGAAATTTTGGGAATGGTTTCATTCCTTATCCCGGCTCAGACCCCTGATCCTGAGTTTCTGTGGAATTCCGCTCATCCCAAGGGTGGTCCCGTGTCCCCGCGGTGACCACACCCCTGCTCCCGGCGAGATTCCCATTCCCAAGATTTCCGCAGCGATTCCCTCCCGGCAGCGCCAGGAGAGGGAGCCCGAGGCGCTCCCGCATCCAGGAATTCCCCGCTCCACGAGGCCGCATCCAGCGGGATCCGCTCTTCCCATTCCCGGGACACGCCGCGGGTCGGGAATTCCAGCCGGGATTCTGCTCCAGAGCTCTGGGAATGGGGTGCCTGGATCCCAGTCCCGCCGGAGCAATTCCCGTTGGCCTTCCCGCGGGAATCCTCCTGGGCTGCGGGAGACGCATTCCAGAGGGCACCGGCACCAACCTGGATCTGTGCTCCTGCTGGGAATTCAGGGATCTCTGATCCTGCTGGGAATTCAGGAATTTCTGGTCCTGATGGGAATTCAGGGATGCTGGTGGGGATTCAGGGATCTCTGGTGCCTCTGGGAATTCAGGGATGCCGATGGAAAACCCGGAATCTCCGGTGCTGGTGGAGAAACTGCTGCAGCTGGAGGAGACCAGGACACAGCGCCCGGGTCCTGCTCAGTGCCAGCAGGAGATCGAAACCCTTGGAATTCTCTCCAGGTGCTGAGCATCTCCCTTTCCCAGGATCCGCTGCAGGATCATGGATGTTCTCCAGGAAAAGAAATCTGACTGGGAGCTGGAACGGGATCCCACCAAACATTCCAAGCCAAACCTGAGGCACAAAATCCCTGGGATGTTTCCCTGCCCTCCCCAGCATTCCCAAAGCCGGGATTTGGGATTGCAGGGCTGTCCTGGTGGAGCGTGAGCTGTTTTCCTGACCATGCCAGAGGAATTCCCTCTGGGAAGGGAACTGTCCCATCCTTGGCAGTGCTGCAAATTCCCTAATTCCCAAATTCCCACCCTATTCCCAGCATTCTCACTCCTCCCAGCTTGGATGAGGGGCTCCCCTGGCTTTCCCAGCTTTCCCAACTCCCAGCCCCTTTCCCAGCATTTCTGGGCTCCTCCCAAGCTGCATTTGGGATTTGGGAGATGCTGGGATTTCCCCAAATGTGGAAAATCGGGATCCATCCATCACCAGATTCCCAGGATCCTCCCAGCTCCAGGCACCTTCCCAGCCCTCCCTTCCCATCCTACCTTTCCCAGCTATCCCAGCTCAGCTCCCAGTTTTTTCCAAGTTTTCCGAGTTTTTCCAAGCAGTTCATTGGGATAATCAATTCCCCCTCTGGGATGAGGCAGCCGGGACACGGAGCTGCTCCAAGGCTTTGGGAAAATTGGGATTCTCCTCCTCCAGCTTTTCCAGGCCTGGATATTCCCTGTCCTGAGCTCTGCTTCATTCCAAGCATCCACTCGGATCCTTCAGATCCCGGGAAAACGGAGGATTTTTGGGAAAAGGTCACGGCTGGGTGGGTCGGGATTTATCAGTGGCTGATGTCATTAATTCCCTGTTAATTGCATTAACCTTTCCCACACTTTCCAGCCCAGCTCACGTGGTTTATCCTTAAAAATAGTTGATTTTCAAGGAATATTTGGGACTTTTCCTCCTCTTGTTATCAGATCCGTTGGTTTTTTACGGGGATGCTTGGAATAAAACTCATCTTCCATCGGATTCTTGGTGGAATAATCTCCTCACAAAAGGGAAATCCTTGCTTTTAGGGCTGTGCTTTTCTTCCAGGAGAATTGGGAAATGCCTTTGGAATTGGCCTGGAGTTGTTTGAAAGAAATAAAATTAATTGGAGGAAAAAATGAAGAAATAAAGAAAAAAATTAAAATGAAAAAATTAATCCTGGAGAATTCCAGGCCTTGGCTGTATCCTGGTTCTGTTCCCTGGAAACAAGGAGATAATTTTTTTTCCCCTAAATATTTATCCCCAGTATTCATCTATCATCCCAGAGATTTTGAAATATGGGAAAAAAATTCCCAGATTTGGGGCCTACAAGGTGTCACAGCCAGGGGTGGCAGGGATGCTCCTAAATTCCTGTATTCCATATTAGAATTCCCCAAATTCCCCCAGATTTCTTTGGAGTCGATGCCATTGGGAGTGGGGTTTTCTTGGTGGAGAGAGCAGGAGTTGGGATAAAATTCTCCAGGTTATTATTTTTCCCTCCGGGGCCTGGATTTTGGGGTTATTTGGACACATCGATGTCCCTAAATTATTCTGAGCGTCACTTCCAGCTGGGCCTGGAAAACGGAGCTGCCAGCCCTGCTGGTGTCACTGTCGACAATAAAAACTGGGTAAAAAATCTCCCTTTCCATGTGGATGGATCCTTCTGGATGCTGCAGCAGCCTGGAATACCCAGGAATATCGAAATATCCATGGATTCCTTAATTTCCATGGAACATCCACCCCCTGGATGGCTGGAAGCGGCCGAGGCCAGGCCTGGGATGGGATGGCTCCTTCCCAGCTCGGCATTCCAGGATTTCCTGGCGCTGTCGGGATGGGAGGGAGCCGGGCCATGTCGCGATAGCGGGGAATCCTCGCCGACACCGCGCGTTTCTCGCGACCCCTCCCCGCACGGCCGCAGCGGGCCGGCCGCGCATCCCGGGGCCGAACCGCGGCTCGCAAAGGGTTAAAACTGAACCGGGGCCGGACCGGGGCTTCCAGAGGGTTAAAGCGGAGGTGGCACCGGGGCTTCGAAGGGTTAAAGCGGCGGCTGCGGAGCGACATCGGGGCTGCCGAAGGGTTAAATCGGAACCGGGTCCGCACCCGAACCGGGGCTCCCCAAGGGTTAAATCGGAACCGGGTCCGGACCCGAACCGGGGCTCACCAAGGGTTAAATCGGCACCGGGGCTCCGAAGGGTTAATGCGGCCCCGCGGAGCGACACCGGGGCTCCCCAAGGGTTAAATCGGCACCGGGTCCGGACCCGAACCGGGGCTCCCGAAGGGTTCAATCGGCACCGGGGCTCCGAAGGGTTAAGGCGGCTCGGGCCCCCCCGGCCGGGGGCGGTGCGGGGCTGACATCACGGCCCCGCCGCGCCGAGCACCGGCCGAGCTGAGCTGCGGGCAGCGCTCGGCAGCGGGCACACCCCACCCTCCTCCTCCTCCTCCTCCTCCTCCTCCTCCTCGCTTCTCCTCCTCCTCCGGGCGCTTCTCGGTCTCCGCCGGCGCTCCTCGCTCCGCTCCAGCCGCATGCCCGTGCCGAGGT
This sequence comes from Camarhynchus parvulus, assembly GCF_901933205.1. Lineage (NCBI taxonomy): Eukaryota > Metazoa > Chordata > Aves > Passeriformes > Thraupidae > Camarhynchus > Camarhynchus parvulus. Next base: position 16,268 of record NW_022148078.1, read on the forward strand.
AAGCGCTGCCCTGCGGTGCCCGCAAGGTGCCGGGCCCGGTCCCGCCGCCTCCCCCGCCCGGCCGAGCCGCCGCCTCTCCTGTGCCGCTGCCCGGGCTCCGATCGCGGCCGAGCCCCTCCCGCGGCCGCGGCCGCTCCGGCCCCGCAGCTCTGCTGCAGTTTTAACCCTTGGAGGGGGCGGCGGTGCGGGGCGGGCACCCCCGGGGGACGGGACAGCCCCGGAGCCGCTCCGAGCGGGGCTGGGACCCCGAACCGCACCGAACCGAGCATCCTCCCCAAAACCGAGCATCCCCCGCAAACCGCGCATCCGCTGGACCGAGCGTCCCCCCAAACCGCGCATCTCCCCCCAAACCGCGCATCCCCCAAATCGAGCATCCCACGGAGCGCGCATCCCCCAAACCGCGCATCCCCCGGGCCGCGCATCCCCCGGGCCGAGCATCATCCGAACCGAGCATCATCGGAACCGAGCATCCCCCCAAATCGCGCATCCCCCCCAGATCGCTCATCCCCCCCAAATTGCGCATCTCCCCCGGCCCGCGGTCCGGCCCTCCCGGGGGTCGCGCATCCCCCGGGCCCCTCCCTAGGCCGCTGCTTCCCGGACCTCTACAGGTGGCTGGAAGGGCGTGGAAAACCTCGGGAATGGCTCCGGGAGCTCGGCGGAGAGGGCGGGGGGGACCCCAAATCCATCCTGGAGCAGCTCCCGGATTCCTGCGGGGAAGGTTTTGCTTCCTGGGGGTTGGTCCCGTCTCTTCCCGTCCCTGATCCCTGGGAACTGACCCTGCTCTCCCATCCCTGATCCCGCTCTCCCACCCCGTGGCCAAGGTTGTGGCCCTGGAGCGATCCTGAGCCCCTGGATCCTGCTGGATTTGGGATTAGGGAGCGAAGGGGCTGATTCCAGAGGAGCTGTGGGATTTGGGATCAGGGAGCTCCAAGCCTGGGCCAATTCCAGGCTGTGGGATCCTTGGGATTTGGGGTCAGGGAGCTCCAAGGCTGTCCCAGCCCGAGGGTGTGGCACAGCCATGACTTTGGGAGGTCACCAGACATTCCAGGGAATCAGCCTTGGGAAAGGTCATGGGGTGGGAAGGGTCTGGAATGACCTCAGTGGGCTCTGGGAATGGGATTGACGATCCCATAGAAGCCCTGGGAAAGGCTGCAATATTGGGAATGACACTGGGCTGGTGCGCTGGGAATGGGAGGCAGCGGGACTGGAGCTGATCCCTCTCCAAATCCTGGATTGGGATGTGGGAATGTCCAAACAACCCCAGGGAGAACAGGGAGAATCCCTCCTTCCCTTTTCTTTTTCCTTAGGAAAAAACTTGTGGGATGTCCCCAGTGCTGCTTTTGGGGTTGGGTATTCCCAGGTGCCATTCCCAATCCATGCCAGAATCCCTGGAAAAGTGTGTTCCCAGCAATTCCGGAGAGGGATTGATGAGCAGGATGGGATTTGGGATATAAATCCATAATTGGGATCAAAGACCCCCAAATTCCCAGATATCCAGGGGTGCAGCTGGAAGCCAGGCTGGGAATTTGGAGTGCTCATTCCCAGGGTCTTTTTTGGGATGGGAACAGATTTATCTCAGAAAAAGGCCCCAGGGATAGCACCTGCAGCAGGATGGGGAATTTTTTGTTGATTTTCAGGGAATGGATGAGCAAATGGAAAATTTTCTGTCTTCTGTCCCAAAAATTCCTCTGTTCCATCCAAGCTTTTCCCTATGGATTTTATCTCCTGAAATGTGGATTGATGAAATCCTAGGAAATTCTGGGAGCGGCTTCCTGACCTGATCCAGCACCGATTCCAGGGCTTTTCCAGGCAAAACTGGGACACGGATCTGGGGAATGTCAGTCCCTGGACATTCCCTGGATGTGGAGAGGGAAAAGGGAAGTGGGACAAGGAGCTGTGAGAGGCTTTTCCAGGATGGATTTGGCTCTCCGGATTCAGCGTGGATCCAGGAAAAGCTCCGGTGGTCCAAAGCTGCGGGGAATGGTGGGATGTGGGGATGGGAATTGTTCCCACAGAAAGGCAGGAAAAGGGGGAGCCCCAGGGAATGTCTGGATCTGCATCCTGACCCAGCTGCCGGCCTTATCCGGGACAGGAATTTGGGATTCTCCTGCAGCAACTCCTCCCACGCCGGGGCCGCTTCCCCGAGGAGCTGCAAACGGCGGATAAGCTTTTCCAAAGTTTGTAAATATTCCCGAGCAATTCGGCCTGGGAGGAAAATCCAGCTGAAAATCGGGAGCAGGGCCCTAAAGCCAGCACCAAGAGCTTTTCCTGGGATTTGGAGGGCTGGGAAAAGGCTTGGAGGGGGCTGGAATATTTCCTGGATCCCTCCCTGTCCTGAGCCACCCCCTCCCTTCCCACGGGAAGGAGCAGCCGGAGCTGCAGCTCCTGCGGGAGTTTGGGACCAGGGAATTAAAAATAGGATGGAGCTGGATCCATGGGAATGCTGGGAGAGCCCACGCCTTGCTCCGGGAGCTGCCCAAATTCCCTGGAATTGTGGCATGGATACCATGGAATGGCCACTCCAGCTTTTTTTTTTTCCCATCTTCCAGAAGATCAGTAGGAATCTGGGATAATTCTTCTGTGCTGTGGAGTCTGATTTGGTCTCCATGCCTTGGCAAGGGAAAAGCATCCCAAATTTTGGGAATTGTTAACTCTCAGCCTGGATAACTCTCCCAGGAAGCCGAGGGAAGCAGGATTTGAGGGAGAAGGGATGTGAGTCAGGATGGGAACAGAAACAGCAAGAAAGAGGACAAAATTGCCATGAAAATGGGAATCCTTGGGAATAGCCAGGTGGGAATTCTGGTCAGGGAGGGGCTGGAGAATTTAACCTTGGGTCAGGCGTTCCCAACTCCCACCCATTCCAGAGGCTGCTCCCAACTCCCAGATTAATGAATTTCTGGGATCTGGGGGCGTGGTGTTTTTTGGGAAGAGGGATTTGAAACTGTTGGAATTTTTCCCGAAAAACACTGTTGAAAGGAGGATGGTCCTGGCGATGATCTCATGGCAAAATGATGGAGCCGGGATCCGAAGGAATGGGAACATCCAAAGGAAATGGAGCCAAACCCAGATTCCAGAGAGGAAATTCCAACTATTCCCTGTCAGGATTAAATGAATGGTGCCCTACAGAAGTTCTCCATGGCTGGGAGGTTGGAACGCCGGGATATTCCCAGTGGGAATTCTCCGTGTCCTCTGCTGCCTTGGAAGGGCAGATGTGGTGGCTGGAACAAATGCTGATCCATGGAAAAGCTGATACCGGATCAATCCGGGGGGAGCTCTTTGGAGTGGCTGGGCTGTGTTAGCAGGGAATTGGGATTTGGAGAACACGGATTGGTTTGCCGGGAATACAGGATGAAGGCTTCTCCGGGGGGTTGCTAAAAATGGATTTGATGGAGCAGCCTGCCCTTGAGAATTCCAGATATTCCAAAGGGGCTCCAGGAGAGCTGGAGAGGGATTTGGGATAAGGGATGGAGGGACAGGACACAGGGGATGGATCCCACTGCCAGGGGCAGGGATGGATTGGAGACTGGGGAGGAATTCCTGGCTGGGAGGGGCTGGGTTGGAATTCCCAGAAAAGTTGTGGCTGCCCCTGGATCCCTGAAAGTGTCCAAGGCCAGGGCTTGGAGCACCCTGGGATAGTGACAGAGAATCCATGGAATGTGGAAGTGGGACATTTCCTGCCTCATTATTCCTTAAAATCCTTTCCTTTCCTTTCCTTTCCTTTCCTTTCCTTTCCTTTCCTTTCCTTTCCTTTCCTTTCCTTTCCTTTCCTTTCCTTTCCTTTCCTTTCCTTTCCTTCCCTTTCCTTTCCTTTCCTTTCCTTTCCTTTCCTTTCCTTTCCTTTCCTTTCCTTTCCTTTTCCTTTCCTTTCCTTTCCTTTCCTTTCCTTTCCTTTCCTTTCCTTTCCTTTCCTTTCCTTTCCTTTCCTTTCCTTTCCTTTCCTTTCCTTTCCTTTCCTTTCCTTTCCTTTCCTTTCCTTTCTTTTCCCCTTTCTTCCTTTTCCCTCATTCCCAAATTCTCCATAAAACTTTGGAAAAGCCTGGCTGGGGTCACCAATCTTTGGGATTGCTGTAGGTTGGGAATAGGGATAAGGAGCCGTTGAAATCTGGAAAAGGAAAATCCCTGCTCCAAGACAAATTCTCCTCATCCAAGGCAACTCCAACCCTCGGCTTTTTAATGAGTTTTAATTGGGATTCTGTGCAATTAATTGGGATTCTGTGCAATTAATTGGGATTCAAAGGAATTAATTGGGGTCGTTAACGGGGCCTGGCGGCATTGCCGGGATCCGTAACTCACACCCGGCTGGGCAGGCTCGTTCCCAACCCCCTTCCCGCTCTTTTCCATGGAATTTTATCAAACCATGAATAGTCCCATTCATCCCGGATTCCTATCTCCCGAGTCATTCCCCAAATCTGGCAGCTGGGGGGAAAAACCATCTCCGGATGGAGGGAGGCAGCTGCTCCGGTGCCCCCCAAATCCAGGGATTCCGGCGCTCCCGGAGCCGTGCCAAGGCCGCTCCCAGAAATCCTGCGCTCCTTTGTTCGTGGCAGAGCCTCTGGCAGAGGCTCCAGCCACGGATCTCCGGCTGGAATGGGGCTGGGAAAAGCTCCGGGAGCAGAAGGGCCATGCTGGGGAAAGGCTGGAGCGGTCAAGGTGGTGTTGGAGAGCGGAAAAATTGGGATAAATCAGGATAAATTGGGATAAATAAACTGGGACGTGAGCCCAGATTGGGGTCTGGCTGTGGGAGATCCGGTTTGATGGGAAATGTGGGAATGCTGGGAATGGTGGCAGCCACATTCCTGTATCCAAACCTTTTCCAACCTCATCTTTTCCAAGCTCATCTAAAATCCAAAGATGTGTGCCTGTCCTCCCTATGGATCCAGAATTCTCATGGATGAGCCCCCGTCTCAGTCCTGCTCATTCCAATGGGAAAAGCGACTTTCCCCCTTCTCTGACTTCCCTAAAACCCCCTCAAGTTAGGAAAAATCCTGGAATATTTTTTCCCCTCAAGGAAACAGAATTCCACAGAGCTCAGCCTCATCCTGATGGAATTCCAGCTGGGAATTTTCCCCTCTGGAAGTGATGGTTTCTCCCAGCACTACTGCTGTGCAAATCCCAACAAATTATGCAAAATAATGATGGAAAAATTTGGGGAAAATTATGGAAAAATCCTCCTGCGCCAAAAGCTTGGGAAGAGCCATGCTCCAGCAAAATTCCCTGTGGTGCATCCTGGGAAGCTGCTGGGATGTTTGGGATAGGGCGGTGCCAGGAGCAGGGATCGTTTGGATTCAGGAATGGGAATGACCTAAAAGCCTGAGCCACATTCTGGGAATGTCCAAGGAAAGCTTGGATGGGGCTTGGAGCAATCTGGGATAGGGGAAGTGTCCCTGCCCATGGAATGGGATGGGGTTTAAGGTCCATTCCCACCCATTCCATAATTCCAGGATTCCATGATTTCCAGGGATGCTGCTTGGCAAAGCCTGACCCATGGCAATGCTGGATCCCTGTTGATCCCGACCCTTGGAATGCCACCAGGGACTGGAATTAATCCCAAAATCCTCTGGATCGTCATCCCTGTTCCCCAGTTTTGGCAACGCTGCGGTTCAGGATCCATCCCGGTTGGAACTTGGGATCCAAAGGGTTTCCTTCTTTTCCAGGCTCCTGGAGCAGCCCTGATTCCCTGAGCTCCGCGTCCATCCCGGGCGATCCGGAGGCGCCCGACCAGCCCGGGGCCGAGCAGGGCAGGTGAGGATCCCGAGGAACCCGGGGAGGGATGGGAACATTCCCAGGGTTCAGCGGGAATCTCCCATCACCTCCCATCCCATCCCATCCCATCCCATCCCATCCCATCCCATCCCATCCCAAATTTCTCCACTGGAAGCTGGGAATGTGCTTCCATGGGTTTTTATCCATAGGATTGCGGCAGCTTCCATGGATATCCTCCCAGAACTTGACCTGTTATCCCAAAAAATCTGTGTGGATCAAATCCGTGGAATGTTCGGTCTTTGTGGGAATGAGGATGAAGGAAATTAATTAAGGAAATGATGCAAAATGGATGGAAAAATTGGCCAGGGATGGGAATTCCATGCAAGCTCATCCGGAGGGATCCCAGCTCCCGGTGGGATCATCCCAACCTCTGGAAAAGAGTCTCGGGTGAAGAGCAGGGAACCCCGATTCCCAAAAAATCCAAGGAAAACCTGGGAAAAAGGGGGATTCGAGGCACATCCCGGGGCAGGGGAGGGACATCGCGGCCGCTGCTCCGCCGGCTCCCAGAATAACGAGGAAAACAAGGAAAACAAGGGAAAAAGGAAAACAAGGCTCCCTTGCCTTTCTCCAGAGTGTTCCGCTCATGCCGGGAGCCGGAGCACAAGGAAAGGCTTGTCCAGGATTCCCGAGGGTTGGGAAGGGGGGTCGGTGCCATCCCGCGACCTTCAGCCTCCTCCGGCGCTTCCCGGGAAACGGGAATGTGCAGCCTGGAATACTGACTGGATCCTGCTTGTTTTCCTTCCTCTTTCGTTGGTGGATTTGGCCGTTCCTCGATTTCTGCTGGAAAAGTCTGGGAGAAACTTCCCAAAAAATCCTTTGGGGGTTTTGGGGTTGGAGCCACCCCAAGGTGCTCATTCCTGGGAATATTTGGAATTTTTTATGTGGAAAGGGAGAGCTGTCAGAGCTACTTCCCAGAGCTTTGGAAAAATTCCAGGAAAATAAATTTGCCAGGATAAATAAATTTCCCTGTCCCGTGCAAAGCTGGGGCTTGGAAAGGGATTTTTTCCAGGCTATCCCAATGTTTCTGCTCCCGGTGGATTTTTTTTCCAGCAGTTTTTTAATCCTCTCCCACCTGGCACCTCCCTAAGGAGTTTTTTCCCTGTGGGGTCCCTTTTCCCTGACAATTCCATCCCTTTAATTCCCACTTTAAAGTGGCTTTTCCACCTTTTTCCCATTAAAAAGCTGGCTTTGGGAAAGGTTGGATTGATGGGATCTTCCCACTGGAGCCTTTTCTTGGGATAGATCCAAACTGCTGGATCCTGGCTGGAAAATCAAGGATTTGTGATGGGATGGGAAGTAATTCTGATGGACGAATCCCTGGCTCATACTCATTCCAATGGGAAAAGCAACTTTCCCCCCTCTCCAGCTTCCCAAAAAGTCAGGAAAAAGCCTGGGATATTTTTTCCCCTCAAGAAAATGGAATTCCAAGGAGCTGGAGGGGGGAAAATTCCCGGGGGTGGTGCCCCAGGGCAGCTCCGGGGGCTGGGAATGTTTTGTTCTCCATCCGGAGCTTCCTGAGGTGGGAAGGACTCAGAAAACAGAGTGGGAGGACAACTGGGCTTGCTTCCGGAATTTTTGCTGGAGGAGGAATTTTGGGATTGTTCTCGGCACGTGGGGCCTGGGAAAGTTTGGCTTTCCTCCTCCGGGAGTTTTCCCAGATGGAAAATGATCCATTCTCGGCTCCCTGAGGGTGCCAGGGATGGGTTTTTCACCTTTCCGAGAATTCCGTGAGATCCATGGAAACTTGGGAAGCAGCTCCAGGATCCAGGAGGGCTGAGGATTCCTGGGAATAGCTCAGATCCATCCGGACTCACTTGGAGCTTTTTCCCAGTGTTTGGGAAGGGGAGAGGCCATTCCCAGGATTTCTAGGAAGTTGAAATCCTCGAAAAGTCGGACTCCAGGGAAATCCCAGGCTGGAAAAACCTCACCTGGGAGATTCCCGGCCGGGATTGTCCCACCTCCCACATTCCATGGATTCTGTCGCTGCCCCCGCTGCTCCGAGCCCCATCCAACCTCACCTTGAACATTCCAAGGATCCAGGGGCAGCCCTGGCTTCTCTGGGAATTCCAGCCCGGCCCCTCCCCACTTTCCTAGGGAAGAATTCCTTCCCAAATCCCATAATCCCAATTTTTTTACTTATAAACCCATGATTTTTACCCAGGAATTCCTTTGTCCTCTAGAAGGACTTTGGCAGCCACGTGGAATTCTCCAAAAGCGGCAGGAGGAAACGGGATTGGAACCACCAAAAATTCCCTGCTGAGGGTCGGATCCCGGCCCTCCGGAGCAGCAGGAAGGGTTGGGGTGTTTTCCCTGGAATTCCTGGGAAATGAATGGAATTTTTTCCTTTCCCTCTCTGCACAGAGCTCCATGAGGGACCTGCACAAGTCTGAGGTGCTGGGGAGCAAGCGCGGCCTGGTGAGTGTCCCGAGCCGGGAATTCCCAGCTGGCTGCGACAGAATCCATGGAAAACTCATCCCAAGCCTGCCCAGAGCCTCCCAGGGGCCGGCTCCGCTCCAGAGATCCATCAGAACGAAGGGAATTCATGGCATTCCCACCCCACATCCTGAATTTCTTTGGGGTTTCCCTCTTGGGACGGAGCATTGATCCCGTGGCGAGGTGGGACTGGGAATTCCAAACCCAGGGCCGGGCTGGATTGGGAATTCCAAACCCATGGCGAGGTCAGATCGGGAATTCCCGCCCCGCAGTGAGGTTGGATTGGGAATTCCAGCCCCAGGAGCTCCTGCTCCTGAGTTTTCCCCTCCCATTCTGGATTGGGATGGGGAGGTGGCTTTAGAGGGGCTCTCCCAGCATGATTTGAGGTTTTCCAGCCTGGATTTCAATCCCCAAAATATTCTAGGATATCAACCCCAAAGTATCCCCTGCCTCCAGCTGGGCGGGGTCTGGGATCACCCCAAATCCATTCCCAAACAGACCAAATCCTTTGGGATTTAATCCCTGAGGCTCCCAAATCCCTCAGTCCTCGTGCTCCCAGGTGCAGATTCCCTGTGGAATCCACCAGAGTTGGGATCACGGGTCTATCCCAGGAATCCCCCCAGGAATGTGGCACAGCAGCAAGTCCAGAGGGGATTTTTCCCTAAAAAATTCCAAATTTTAAGTTTTTTTCCCCGTTTTCTGCACAAAGGAATTGAGGGATGTCCATGGGGTGGGACTGGGCAGCTCCAGCTCCTTCCCGGCGATTCCAGATCCTTGATTTTCCTCTGGAAAAGTGGCTCCTGTTTGTGCCCTGCGTTAATGAGCCATTGATGCTGGAAATGTCAAACTCCAGCATTCCTGACCTTTCCCATGGAAAAAAACTTTCAGGGATGCGCTGGATCCGGAGGGAGGGAGGGAGGGAAAACAACCCCACACCCGAGGCTGGGATCGGCTTGGATTTGGGATTTCTACATAACCCCCAAATTCCTACAAAACTCAGCCTTGATTTTAGCCAGAAGATCCCAGACAGGGAATTTTTGTCACAACCTCTGTGCCAGGAGAGAGGCAGGAAAACCGGGAATAATGGGATTTGGGTAAGGCTCCATCTCCTCAATCCCCTTCCTGAAAACCACGGAGTTTTTTGCATTGGATTTCCTTTTCCTGATGATTTTTCCAAGCAAATCCCTCCTTTTTTTTCCCCCCTGCTACTCAACCAAATCCATTGGAAGAACGAGGGAAGATCTCTTTATTCCCATTAAAAATCCTCAGGACACGGGAAGTGCCATGGTGACAACACAAAAGGGCAAGGGCACAATTCCAAGGAAAAAAAAGGCTGGAAGGGAGGAATTTTTCCCCCCAAAATTCCAGGTGAAGGCAGGAATGAATTTCTCTGTGAGCTCGGACACTCAGGGCGGATTACTGGGAGCTATTTTTAGGATATCCAGGTTTTTTCGGGATTAGGGCCGGGGCTCTGCCTGTTGTTGTGGCCACAGCTCCTTTCCCGATTTTTCCCTCGCTCCCGCTGTTTCCAAGACTCCCGAGGGATGAAAGGATCCTTTGAAAAGCCAAACACATTGAGACAAGAGCTGCTCCTGCTGCCGCTCCGGGAAAGGCCGGAGCTGCCAGAAAAGCGGGAAAATGTCCAAGCACGGCTTGGGGGTTGTTCCTGGGATCTTTTCCCTGTTTTCCAGGCATTGCTATTCCCAGGGAATGAGGGCAGAACCAATGGAATTTTACTCCTGAGTCCTTTTCCCTGTTTTTCAGGCATTGCTATTCCCAGGGAATGAAGGCAAAGCCGACAGAATTTTACTCCTGGGATCTTTTCCCTGTTTTCCAGGCATTGCTATTCCCAGGGAATGAGGGCAGAGCTGGGGATTTACTCCTGGGTCCTTTTCCACCAGGATCAGCTTATGGATCCTTGGGATCCTTGCTGGATCCTGGGCTGCTCCATGCAGGAAAACCTGCGGAAAACGGGGAATTTTCCCAACGCTCCCTCCGTCCCCCTCCTGCCCCAATTCCCGCTCTCCCGCCATCCATTTCCAACCCATCACATTCCAAGCCAGAATTCCTTTGTCGTGTGCACCCAGGCGTGTCCTGGATGAGCATGCCCGCTCCAAAGGGGAGCAGCTGGAATTCTGTGGCTGTCTGAGCCTTTGGGAGCCTCTCCAGCAATGGTGCTTCCATGTCCGTGGTAAAAACAGGAGAGCAACCAGGAATGGTTTTATGGGAATGGGTTTTTTTGGGAATGCTGAGCTTTCTTTTTGAGCCTTTTGGGAGCCATTCCAGCACTGGGAGGGCACTTTCAATTTTTTGGGAATGTTCATGTTGGAATGGGCCCATCCCAATGCTTCCATGTCCATGGTAAAAACAGGAGAGCAACCAGGAATGGTTGTTTTGGGAATGCTGAGCTTTCTTTTTGAGCCTGTTAGGAACTATTCCTTCTCCAGGGGATGCTTTCAATTTTTTGGGAATTCTCATGTTGGAATGGGTCGATCCCAATGCTTCCATGTCCACGAGGACAAGCCAGGAACGTGGGGGGTTTTTTTTGGGAATGCCGATCCCTGCGTTTCCCCGCAGGGGATGTCATGGCGGCCGCAGTACCGCAGCTCCAAGTTCCGGAATGTTTACGGGAAGGCGGCGAGCCGGGAGCACTGCTTCGACGGAATTCCCATCACCAAGAACGTCCACGACAACCATTTCTGCGCCGTCAACGCGCGATTCCTGGCCATCGTCACCGAGAGCGCCGGCGGCGGCTCCTTCCTCGTCATCCCGCTGGAGCAGGTGAGATTCCTGACAGGAATTTCCAAAAGAGTGTCCAAATCTCCTTTTCCTGGGGTTTCCTCATCATCCCACTGGAGCAGGTGAGATTCCCAAAGGGAATTCCCACAAGGAACCATCCCAAAGTGTCCAGATCTTTTCCTGGATGGGATTCCCAAAGTGTCCCGATTCCTACTGATTTTCCTGGTGTTTCCTCATCATCCTGCTGAATCAGGTGAGATTCCTGACAGAAATTCCCAAAAAAGTGTCCAAATCTCCTTTTCCTGGGGTTTCCTCATCATCCCTCTGGAGCAGGTGAGATTCCCAATGGGATTCCCAAAGTGTTCAAATCCCTGCTGCTTTTTCTGGGGTTTCCTCGTGGCTCCTGGGAATGGGATTCCCAGTTGCAGCTATCCCAAAATATCCAAACCGCTGCTGCTTTTCCTGGGGTTTCATGTGGAATTGGTAAATTGGGGTTTTTTAAGGAAGAATTCAAACATCCAATCAAAGCTTTTTTGGAATCTCTCCAGGAGGTTTTTCCATCATTTTGGACACTGGGAATGTCTCCAGCCTGTCTCATTACAGAGCCAGGTGCCACTAGATCCCGGGATTTCAAGGAATCTGCTCCTTGCAATCTCATCCCACTGCTCCTTCCCTTTCTTTGGGTTTTCCAAGGAATGGCTGTAGGCACGCCGGGGATTTAAGGTTGGATTTTTGGGAAAAATTCCTCATCCAGAGGGTGGTTGGGCACTAGAACAGCTCCTTTCCATGGGAAAAGCAGGAATTTTGCGAGGGATTTATCGCTGTCATCCCTGATCCAGGCGGGATCTTCCCCCTCCTCCCTTTTCCATCTCCATCCAAGGTTCCCCCCACTTTTCCCGGGAATTCCCCTGGGATCTGCCCATCTGAAGTTGAAATTCCCATCAATCCAGCGGCTGCTCCAGCCGATCCCGTGGGATCTGCGGCTCCCAGGAGAAGACGCAGCAGCGACCTTGAGCCTGGAGTTTACCTTGGATAGGGAAAGGGGAGTGTTTTGACGGGAAGAGAATCCGTTAAAATGAGATCAAAGGAATTTTTCCAGGGAGGAAGGCCCTGGCACAATTCCCAGGAAAGTTGTTGCTTCCCTATCCCTGGAATGTTCAAGGCCAGGTTGGAGCAACCTGGGATGTTGGAATGGGATAAAATCCCTTCCCATGCAACCCATTCCTGGATTCTGGGATTCTTGGATTGCTCCCAAAATTCGGGCACTCGCCTGGGCTATTCCTGTATTCCGAGCGGGAATCCACATCCCATCCCTGGGCACCTGCAGCTCTGGGATGCTCCCAGCCTCATTCCCAGGAGGAATTTTGCCATGGCTGAGCTGCATTCCCAAATTCCCAGATCCCAAACTCCAGCTGGGAGGGGAAGCTGGGAGAAGGAGGAGCTCTCCCTGGTTTTCTTTCCCTCCATCCCATCATTCCTTCGCCCCTTTCCCTGTGCAACATTCCCGCCTCTCCTGAATTCCTTGTTCATTCCGGAGGCAGCTCCAGATGGAAGGAATTCTAATCAGGATTTAATTGCAGAGCACAGCTTGAGCCTCATTAATATTCCCAGAAAAAACCCCGGGAGCTTTGTCTGAGCACCCGGAACGCTCCAGCTCCGGCCTCATCCCAGCTCCTTCCTCACAGATCCCAGCTGGAATCGCCATCCACACCCCCTCGATCCCGAATCCTGAGGAACAACCCCACATTCCCAGCAAATCCAACTTTTTTCCCTGGCAAAATCCCGGTGGGATAAAAGCAGGGATGGCATTCCAAAGGGATCCTCTGAAATCCTGGGATATCCAGCCGGTCAATCCCACCTGGAGCAGCCCTGGATGCTGGAGGAGTTAATAAATTCCCGATTTTTTTTTTTTTTTTAATCTGGAGCCTGATTAGCTCATTAAGGAGAAACTAATTTTCCTTGGAAATCAGCAGCTCCCTAATTAATTGTGATCCATAATTAGAAGCTAATGAAGGTAACCCGGATACCGCGGAGCCGCTCCGTGGATTTGCTGCCGTATTTTTGGATCTTTTCCCTGGATTTTGCCCTCAGCAAAGCTCCCGGAATCTGGGCCGGGCCGTCTGCTCATCCCACATCCACATCCCGGGGTTTTCATGGAGCGATCCAAGGGATGTGTGGGTTGGGAAGAGGGAGCTTTGCTCCTCCCTCCTCCCAGATTCCGGAGCCTCGGGATTGGGAATGAGCCCATGCCCAGCACCAGGATAAAAATATCCCAAGGGAGTGGGCGGAGGATCAGGAGGAGCAGGATTGGCTCCCTAGGAATGGGAGAATCCCAGAATCCTGGAATGGTTTGGGTTGGAAGGGACCTTAAAGCTCATCCCATTCCATGGACAGGACAGGGCTGGATTTGGGATGGGAGAGAGGCTGGATTTGGGATGGGACAGGGACAATTCCCACTGTCCCAGGATGCTCCAAGCCCTCTCCAACCTGGCCTTGAGGATTTGGTTCTGGAGACCTCTTGGAAAATATTCCTTTCTTGTGAGTCAGGGAACAAAATCCTTGGATGCTGCAATTCCATCAGGAAGCAGCCCGGTGCCATCACATCCCATCCTTCTGGAGCTCATCCCGTTCTCCTGCTGCCAGGCTGGGAGAGCTGGGAATGTTCCCCAGGAGAAGGGAAGGATCCAGGGAATCCTCAGGGCCCCTTGCGGGCCTAAAGGAGATCTGGGAAAGCGGGAAAGGGATTTGGGATAAGGATTCTGTTGGGATCCCCATGGATCCCTTTGCAGGGAATGACTTCCATGGAAACAGAGGGATTTTTGATCCCGCCAGGAATGAGGAGCCGTTTTCCAGAGGCAGCCAATGTTCTCTCCTGACGGGAGTGGCAGCGGGAAGGGGCAGCCTCTGTTTATCCGGAGGAAGCTGAAATCCAAACTCCTGCTCCCATCGCTGCCAGGATTGTGGGAACGGCTGGATTTGGGATGGGGGAAAGGCTGGATTTGGGATAGGGTAGGATATGGAATTCCCAAACCTCCCCGAGTGCCCTTCCATGTTTCCTTGGGATTTTCCATCCGGGAATGGGATCCAGAGGTGCTGCCGGATGGATGCTGCGTCCATCCCTGAGGTTTTTCCATGTGGGATTGAAGGATGGAGTGGAACGAAGGGATTTTTCCATGTTCGTGGGGCTTTCCCTGGAATATGAGGGTTTGGAAGTGCTCCTGGTTTGCGTTTTCCAAGGGAAAAACAGGTTTTGGAAATTTCTGACATTGAAATAATTTATCCAAGATTTCCTGCTGGATGGATTTCCGGGAAGAGTGGAATTCAGCCGTGGCCAGGGTGGAGCTGTGCTGCTCCAAGGATGGGAATTGCGGATTTTTCCCATCCCTTGGATTTAATGCTGATGGATCTGACAGAAAATTCATCCCGGATTTCTATCAGGGAGCAAAATTCCATCCCTCCCATCCCAGGGATGGCTCTTGAGTCCACTGGAATCCCCAGGATTCTCTGCACAGATTCCTCAATCCCATTCCCTGATTCCAGAATCCAGAAGGTTTCCACCCCTCTCCCTGCTGCTATTCCAGCCATTCCCAGGGAAAAAAATTCTCTCTCCACCCCACAATCCCCAAAATTCACGATTTTTCCAAATAATTTTCCCTTTTCCCAACATAACCCGAAGGATTTTCCCTTTTCTAAAAGCTTCAGCAAAGGGAGGGGCGGGAGCTGCTGGAAGATTTCCTTCTTCCAGCCTTTTCTGTGGAAAACCTTGGAGCTGCCGGAGCCAGGAGAGCTCCAGGCTGTCCCTGCGGGGCCGGAATCTGGGTCACCGAGCTTCCCTCAGCCGGGGATCAGGGATCCAGGGATTAGGATTCACCTTGGATTAACTCAGGCTGCCGGCAAGGTCCCACTGAAAAACGGGATAAACGCAGCCGGAATCCTGGATTTTTTAGGGATTTTTCCCTTTTATTGCCTTTATTTTTCCTTTGCCTTTTCCAGGTGCCCTGGGAAAGGCACATTCCTTGTCCTTTTCCCAGTGTGTGCAACCAATTTGAATCAAAATTCTGGATTTCATGGGAAGAAACGATCCTAAATAACCAAACCCAGTGTTGTCCTCTTAAAATCCTGATGAATTTTGGGAAAATCCATCAAATCTTATGGTAAAAAGACATTCACTCGGCTGATTCCTTAAAATAAAAGAGGTGGAATTTGAATTTGTGCTGTAAAAATTCCATCCACCTGGAATTCTGCAGTTTCTGTGGGAATTTCTGCTGCAGCCGGGGTGTGAATAAAGTCCTGGCAATGCGAATCAGAAATTTGGGAAAAGCAGGATAAGCCGATCCTTTGGATAAGTGATGGGGGCTGGAATATTTCATATAACAAAGACAAAACGGGGAATTGCAACCCAGGAATTCACTGGGAGGCAGAGCTAAGTAATCACTGACATTCCCACGTTTCCTTTTCCCTCTCTGTCTCATATTTGGGAATTTTTCCTTCCCAAATTCCTCCCTGCTGCTCGAGGGAGGAAATGAATCCCAAGAAACCTTGGGAGCGACAGCTCTGGAGCCGTTCCTGGCCCTGATCCGACTTCCTGGAGCTGCCGAGGGCAGAATTCCCAGCACGTTCCTTTGTTCCCAATAAACGGAGCCGGGAGCTCGGCACGGGAAAAGTCGGGAAGGAAAATCCATGAAATATTCAGCGGCTGTGCCGAGCTGACCCAGTTATTCCACACGCTCCGAGCGCCGCTCCGGCATGGATACAGAACAGAGCAGGGAAGGACACCGGGGTGGCATCCGGACACGGAGCTTCCTTGGGAATGGAAAAGGTTCCCATCCCAGTGGGAATCTTCCCAGGAGGCTCCGTAAAAGCTTTGGAAATTCCGCATGGAAAGATCCCATCCTGTGGGACTGGGGATTTGCAGGAGTGTGTGATCCCAGAATTCGGGGTTTGTTCCATGGAGGAGAACCTTGGAAAATGGTGATTCCGAAGTTGGGAAGGAAATCTAAAATCTGGGAGGGAAATTCCAAATGCTCCAACTCCAGGCTGGGTTGGATGAGCTTGGAGCAACCTGGGACAGGGAAAGGGATCCTGGGCGATGGCAGGGATTGGGAATGGATCTCATGGAAGATCTTCCCACCCAAACTGTTCTGGGATTCTGGGATTCACGTGGGATCCAGTGGCTGAGGGGTTTTAGAGCGTCCGGAATCTCTTCCAGTCCTTTCACCCATGGATTTGGATCATGAAAGGAGAAGTGTGGATATTGGGAAAATTCCCTCATGGAAAGGGTTTTCCAGCCCCGTCCCCATTCCCAGAGGGATTGAAAATCCCTGTGGATGCAGCCCTTGGGCACAGTGCATGGATCAGTGCTGGGAATGGTTGGACTCCATGATCTTGGAGTGCTTTTCCAAGCCAAATATTCCATGAATTCCTGCTAAGCTCCCGGCTGTCCTTTCCCTGCTCCATGGAGTCTGGAGAAACCCCTTCCCATCCATGGATCAGCTGGGAATACTGGGGATACTGGATAAACCCAATGCCTGGTTTGGCCCATCCCAGGCTGAGCCGGATCTCCCTTCTCCAACAATTTCCCATCCCTGGAAACACCAATTTCTCCCGAAATTTGATGTCTTTCCTGATGTTTTCCTTTCTTTTCCACTCCAGACTGGCCGGATCGAGCCGAACTATCCCAAAGTTTGTGGCCACCAGGGAAATGTGCTGGACATCAAGTGGAACCCCTTCATTGAGAACATCATCGCCTCCTGCTCTGAGGACACCTCGGTGAGCCGGAATTCTGGGATGCAATTCCCAGACCCATCCATCCTCCCCGTCCCATTGATTCCCCATTTTGATATTTCCATGGCATTTGTTTTGGGAATGCTGAGGGACAGGAGATCAAAGCCAATCCCAAATTGTGCCCAGCCTGGCTCCTGGGCCAGAATTCCCCCCTGTTCTTTATTTTCTGGACATAAATCCAGAGGATCCAGAGGGTAATTCCCATGAGGAGCAGCTGAAGGAGCTGGGAATGCTCAGCCTGGAGAAAAATGGGATCCGGAGGGAATTCCAGGCTCTCCACAAGTCCCTGACAGGAGGGGGCAGCTGGGGGAGGTCCCGGGGAAGGTTCAGGTTGGAAATCTCCATGGAGACAATGGAAAAGAGGAGCTAGATCCTGGGAAAATCCCTGGTGGTTTTTAGAGCAACCAAAGCCAACTAACCCGGAAAATCTGGGAGTCTTTATCCCAAAGGATCCCAAAACGTGGAGTCTGTAGGGTCAGGTTTGGGGTCTCGGGACAAGGAAGGGCTGGGAATCTGGGAATTCAGGATGAGGATTCCAATGTCCTGCCTGGATAACACCATCTACCCTGACTGGGTTTTTCCCAAGGGATCCCAAGGGTTCGTTGTTTATCCTTGAGGGACAATCAGTAGCAGGGCTGATCCTGGAATTCCCAGAAGTTTTGTTTTTGGGAATTCCAGGATTTTGGATGTTTTTGGGAAGGAGCTTTCAAGGCCAGGAGTTGGGATGGTCCAAACCCCATTCCAGGTATGGATCTACCCTGGCTGGACTTTTCCTGAGGGATCCCAAGGATTCATTGTTTATCCTTGAGGGACAATCAGCAGCAGGGCTGATCCTGGAATTCCCGGGCAAGACAGGAATTCCAGGGGCGGGAGTTGGGATGCTCCAAACCCCATTCCAGGTGCGGATCTGGGAGATTCCGGAGGGGGGACTGAAGCGGAACATGACGGAGGCGGTGCTGGAGCTGTACGGACACAGCCGCCGCGTCGGGCTCGTGGAGTGGCACCCGACCACCAACAACATCCTCTTCAGCGCCGGCTACGACTACAAGGTCAGCCTTCCTGGGAGTGCCATTCCAAAGAGCTTTCCCGGATTTTGGCACCGCTGGGAGTCGCCTGTGGATGGCCAGAGTGGGATTGTGGAACGCTGGAATGGTTCCAGTGGGTTGGA
Source organism: Camarhynchus parvulus (assembly GCF_901933205.1). Lineage (NCBI taxonomy): Eukaryota > Metazoa > Chordata > Aves > Passeriformes > Thraupidae > Camarhynchus > Camarhynchus parvulus. The sequence continues at coordinate 34,155 of NW_022148078.1, forward strand.
AGGAGCTTAAAGCTCATCTCATTCCGTGCTTTCCGTAGGGCAGGAAGGAGCAGCTTCCATAGGCCAGGGGGACATTCCATGGACCAGGGGGACATTCCATGGACCAGGAACAGCTTCCAAAAACCAGGAACAGCTTCTGTAGACCAGAAACAACTTCCATTTATCAGGGAGAGCTTCCATAGACCAGGAACAGCTTCCACAGATCAGGGAGAGCTTCCATAGGCCAGGGAGACATTCCATAGACCAGGAGCAGCTTCCATAGGCCAGAGAGACATTCTGTAGATCAGGGAGATCAGGGAGACATTCCGTAGATCAAGGAGACATTCCATGGATCAGGAACAGCTTCCACAGATCAGGGAGAGCTTCCATAGACCGGGGAGACATTCCATGGATTGGAGAGATATTCCATGGACCAGGGAGACATTCCATGGATCAGGGAGACATTCCATGGATCAGGGAGAGTTTTCATAGACCAGGAAAAGCTTCCATAGGCCAGGGAGATGTTCCATGGACCAAGGAGCAGCTTCCACAGAGCAGGAAGACCTCCCACCATCCCGGGTTGCTCCAGAGGCTCTTCCCGCAGGTGCTGATCTGGAACCTGGACATCGGCGAGCCGGTGAAGATGATCGACTGCCACACGGACGTGATCCTCTGCATGTCCTTCAACACCGACGGCAGCCTCCTGGCCACCACCTGCAAGGACAAGAAGCTGCGCGTGGTGGAGCCGCGCTCCGGGAGGGTCCTGCAGGTGAGATGGGCGCTCGGAGTGAGATTTTTAGGGAAGACTCCTATGGAATGTCGGGAAAATACCCTTCAAGGGCCATAGGTGCTCCCTGCGGGGTGTTTTCTGCGTGGTGGAATCCAGTTGACAGCCTGGTTGTGGAGATGGTGGGAAGGGCTTGGCCTCATCCCAAGCGGAGGAGTTGGAGGCTTTGATTCCGTTGTTAATTAAGGATTTATGGAAAACAGTGGGAGTAAAAGGGAAGTTGCAGGGGAAGGTCCAGAGTTGGAGGCTCTGATTCCGTTGTTAATTAAGGGTTTGTGGAAAACGGTGGGAATAAAGGGGAAGGTGCTGGAGGTTTGGAGGAGGATGATGGGTTCTCCCTGATCCGCAGGAAAATGGGAATTTTGGCTTGCCCTGGGGCAGGTGCCGAAGGACAGAGCTGGAATTTCCCCAGGATGAGGCTGGTGGAGCAAGGAAAGGGCTTTCCTGGGATGAGAGCTGGATCCAGGGGGAATTTCAGAGCTCATTCCTGTCTTGCAGGAGGCCAGCTGCAAGAACCACCGCGTCAACCGCGTGGTTTTCCTGGGAAGCACCAAACGGCTTCTGACCACGGGAGTGTCCCGCTGGAACACCCGGCAGATCGCCCTCTGGGACCAGGTGGGTGCCAAGATCCCCCTCTGTCCCTGCTGGAATTCCTGCTCCATCCCTGCCAGGATCCTGCTCCATTCCTACTGGAATTACTGCTCCATCCCTTCTGGAATTCCTGCTCCAACCCCACCAGGATCCCTCTCCATTCCTGCCCAGATCCCCTCTCCATCCCTGCCGGAATTCTTTCTCCATGCCACTGCCATCAGGACACGGCTAACACCGGGATTTTCCTGTTTTCCAGGAAGATTTATCCATGCCTTTGATCGAGGAGGAGATCGATGGGCTCTCGGGGCTCCTCTTCCCATTCTACGACGCTGACACCCACATGCTGTACCTGGCTGGGAAGGTAGGGATGCACGGAGCATCCGGATGTGCCATTCCCAGAAAAATCCCCCAGCATTGATCAAGGGATTGGGGCTGAATTTTGGATCCTGGAATGGTTTGTATGGAAAGGGAGCTTCAAACTCATCCAGTTCCTTGGATGTCCCTGCCATGGGACACATTTGATCATCCCAGGCTGCTCCAAGTTCTGTCCAACCCAGGATATTCCAGGGATCCAGAGGCAGCCACAGCTTCTCTGGGAATTCCATCCCACCCCCTCCCCACCCTCCCAGGGAATGATTCCTCCCCAATATCCCATCCATTCCTGTCTTCTAAGTGCTCCTAATCCTGTTTTTTCCACCTTCTCATTTCCAAATCCATTCCCGTCCCTCTTCCCTGCTGCTCCAGGGTGACGGCAACATCCGGTACTATGAGATCGGCTCGGAAAAGCCCTACCTGAGTTATCTCATGGAATTCCGCTCGCCAGCTCCACAGAAAGGACTGGGTAAGGGTGGAGGTGCTGCTGCTCCGCTTCCCGGAGCACGGAAAAGGTGGATGGGGAAGGTGCTGGATTGAATGGCACAAGGAAACGGGCTTGGATTTGGTTTGGGTTGGGTTTAGGTTGGATTGGATTGGTTTGGAATGGGTTTGGATTGGGTTTAGATTGGGTTGGGTTTGGGTTGGGTTTGGGTTGGGTTTGGGATTGGGATTTTCCATGCTGGAATTTCACGGATGGGCGATCCTGGTGCCTCTCCGGTTTGGGATTTTCCATGCTGGGAATTTCACGGATGGCTGATCCCGGTGCTCTCTGCAGGGGTGATGCCGAAGCACGGCCTGGACGTCTCCGCCTGTGAAGTTTTCCGTTTCTACAAACTCATCACCCTCAAGGGGCTCATTGAGCCCATCTCCATGATCGTCCCGAGGCGGGTGAGTCCTGGAATGTGGGAATGAGCAGGATCCGGAATGTCTGGGCGGCTCTGGAGCCATGGACATGCCCCACTTTGGCCAATCCCATGCATCCCTGGACCTCTCCATCCTTACTGATCCCATGGAATTTCAACCACAATTTAACGGGAATGTTTTTAGGGAATGTTTCTCCAAGGGGTTGGTCTCACTTGAGTTTTGGGAATTTTGGGGAAAATATCTCTTGCATTGGGGTTTTCTGGGAAGCAAATCCAGCTGCTGGCCAGGGCTGGGTGGAGAACACAATCCCAGGTTCTCTGCTCCAGCCAGTGCTTCCCAAATTTTCTCCCTGTGTCCAGAGTTTCCCAACTATCCAGGTGTTCATTCCCTCTGTGGGGCAGGGAATTATTCCCCTGTGCCCAGGGAGCAGATTCCCAGATCCCATTGTTCTTCTCTTCCCATTTTCCCAGTCGGAGACGTACCAGGAGGACATTTATCCCATGACTCCAGGGACGGAGCCAGCCCTGACCCCAGACGAGTGGCTCAGTGGGGTCAACAGAGGTAAAACCACCAGGGGGGTATCCCAAAAATATCCAGGATGTGGGAAAAGAGCACCACATCCTGCTGATCCACCAGCTCTCCCGCAGATCCCATCCTGGTGTCGCTGAAGGAGGGATACAAGAGGAATTCCAAGATCGTCTTCAAGGCGCCGGTGAGGGAGAAGAAAAGCGTGGTGGTCAACGGGATCGACCTCCTGGAGAACGTCCCGCCCCGCACGGAGAACGAGGTGGGGCAGCCCTGCAGTGGGAGTGGGAATGGAAATGGGATCTGGGGATGAGCCTGGAAAGGCACCGTGCTGCCGGTCTCCATCCCAACAGAGGCAGGAGTGTGGGATCCTTCCAGGGATGGGAGCCTGGGATCCAGCCCATGACCCTTTCCCATGGTGGGAATGTGGGATCCATCCCATGACCCTTTCCCGTGGTGGACACCTTTTCCAGGAACACCATCCACTATCCCAGGCTGCTCCAATCTGGCCTTGGACACTTCCAGGCATCAGCTTCTCTGGGAATTCCTTCCCAAAATCCCATAAAAATCTCCCATCCTTCAGTTCAAATCCATCCCTTATCCCCAAAATCAGCCAAGTTATGGCCCATTCCCAGCATGGATCTGGCAAAATCCTGGGACGAACTGATGTGATCCCACCAGCTCCACCCCTTCATCTCCATCCTTGTTTTCCAGCTGCTCCGGATGTTCTTCCGGCAGCAGGATGAGATCCGGCGGCTGAAGGACGAGCTCTCGCAGAAGGACATTCGGATCCGGCAGCTGCAGCTGGAATTAAAGAACTTCCGGAACAGCCCCAAGAACAATTGACTCCAGGGACGTTTTCTAAAGAAATTCCTTTGTTTCTACTCCTGAATTCCTTGGATCCACTCACCCAGAACACAATTCTGGAGTCCGCGGCTGCCGAGAGCCTGGAATCACGTTCTGCGTGTCTTGTCCGGCACTAATCCCGCTCTAACCTGATTCCTGGGAAAGCCTGGAGGCTCCCAGTAAGTCGGAGCCATGTTCTGTCCGTTGGGATGAGCCAGCCCGGGGCAGATTCCCGGGAAAGCGCGACGCTTCCTTGCTATTAATTTTTTTTCCTATGCAAAAATGTGACAGTGGGAGTGGAACTGGAAAAGGGGCGGGAAGTGGGAAGGGCTTGATCGACAAAGGGAGTTTCTGTGTGGGAATCCGGGATCCTTCCCGTGCTGGGAAACTGGGATCATTCCCATGGGAGCAGGATAGGATCCTTGCTGTGGTGGGAAACTGGGATCATTTCCACAGTGGGAAATTTCCACATGGGATCCTTCTCGTGATCCTTTCCCATGCTGGATGCCCAGGACTCTTCCTGCAGTGGGATCCCAGGATTCTTGCTGTGGTGGGAAACTGGGATCATTCCCATGGTGGGAGCCTGGGATCCTTCCCATGATTGTAACTTGGGATCCTTCCTGTAGTGGGAACCTGGGATTCTTCCTGCAGCTGGAGCCTGGGATCTGTCCCAGGATCCTTTCCCATGGTGGAAATCTGGGATCATTCTGTGGTGGGAAACTGGGATCCTTCCCAAGGTGGAAATTTGGAGATCCTTCCTGTAGTGGGATCCTGGGATATTCCTGGGGGTGCTGCCCCATGGATGGAGCCCAAGGGACGGATCCTGAGGATGGATCCCGAGGGATGCACCTGGAGCTTGCCAGGCTCAGCACTTTGGACAATCCCAGGATTGACAGGATTTGCCTGGAGCACAGGGAATGACACCAAATCCCATTGGTTTTTCCTGGAGATCCCAATTCCCACTCAATCCGAGCTGCTGAAGTTCCCGGCGTTCCCAGCGCGGGTGTGTCCCGTCTGTGTCCTGCATTCCCTGCTGTGTTCCATGTGCTGTCATTCCTGATTATTTATGCTCCCACGGGATAGTGATGGAATAAAATCTTTTCAGAATACCAGAACCGCATTCCCGCCTTTCCTTCTCCATCCAGGGGCTGGGGGGGATCCCAAGGAAAATTCTTGGATGTGCTCCCCAGACCAGGGAGGGGGGAGAAGCTGAAGATGGATCCTGGAATCCAGCATGGATCCTGATTCCAGCATTCCCAGCTCATCCCAACGTTTCCAGCATCCAACTCATTCCAGAGGGAGGAAAACACAGAGTGCTGCCTCTTACCTGGGATCCAGGAGCTCCTTCTTCCCAGCCTGGCAAAGCTGGGAGAGGATTTTCCAGGAGAAAGGCTCCAGTATTCCTGGGATAACCCCCATTCCCAAGGGAAAACATTCCAGGAGCTTCACTCAAACCCCAGCACCTCTGTGGGCTTGGTGCAAAGGATTTTAGGGTGACAAAGGTGCTAAAAACACCAGGAATTCCCACTTTTCCAGAGCTGCAATTCCTTCTTTTTAGGGTGCTAAGTAAGACCTGGGAATCCCTGATTTTCCAGGGCTGCCATTCCTTGTTCTCCCAGAAAGAATTCCAGAGGCGGGATTTGTATCAAAAGCTTTATTGAAATTCCTCAAAGCCAAACAGACAAAAACTCCAAAGGTGGCTCTGCCGGGCCCCCAAATTCCCAAAAAAACCTGGAGCCATTGGATTTCTACACACGGAAGCTTTCCTAGGAAATCCAAGTCACTTCCAAAGGGATTTTTCCTGCAGGATCTGTACATTCCCCAAGGATTTTCCTTGTTTTTTGCCTCCCACAAGGTAAGAAAATACAATTTTCAGGAATTTCCATGGAATTTCAGGCATTTCTCCTGGAATTCCTGGCTTTCTGGGTGAAAAAATTGGGATTTTCCAAGCGTTTTTTCCTGGATTGGGGCGGAAATTCCAGAGGGAGCTGATTGGGAAATGGGGGAGGAGTTGGTTTATTCCAAGGTCGGGAAATTTGGGAATTTGGGATATTTTTTGTAGGGATCCCCATTTTTTTTTTCATGCCTGCCATTTCCAGGGATTTGGCTGCACTGGAGCCACAAAAATCCCCCAAAATTCCCCTAAAAACCCCCAAAATAAAAAAAACTTCCTAAAAACCTAGAATTCCCTCCCAAATTAAAGGAAAACTGGGAACACACAACACACAGGGATCGCAAAGTCACCAGCTCTGAACCCATCCCAAAAAATCCAACATTCCCAAAAAATCAATGTTTGATCACTATTTACAAAGAGGGAATTCCCAAAGTTGGGAAAAGGGGCTGGAAATGGCAGCATTCCCAAAAAAACCCCCATGGAGCAAGGCACCATTGCCACCCCAGGGAGGAGGCCTGGCTGCCATTCCCAAAAAAATGTGGATTTGGGAATGGCAGAGGTGGGAAAATCCCGTCTCATCCATGGATTTCAAGTCGGTTCTCTCCTTGTTTTGCTTCCGAGATGTCCAAGCTCCGCTTCGAGAATTCCCAACTCGGTTCCTACTCAACTCTTGCAGTTCCAGGGATTCAAGGAAAAGGATCCAAGGAAAAAATTCCCAAAGAATCGGAGGAGGAGCGGCAGTAAAAATAGGATTTTATTCCCTTCCCACCCTCGCTGCTCCCGCTCGGTTCCCACAGCAACGTTACAATCCGGAAAAAAAAAACCAAAAAAACCAGGAAAAGAAAAGGAAATCCAAAGGGTCGGGAGTGGGAAAAGGGGGAATTCCGGGATAAAAACAGTCAAATCACAAGAGGGAATTTTTTCCAGGGAAAAGCTGCTCAGTCGTCCTCATCCCCGTCATCCTCAGGCTCTCGTTTCCTCTTCTGGCCCCGCTCTTCCTCTGGAAAAAAGAAAGAATTCCCATTATTCCAGAAGGCACATTCCTGCTTTTCCGGGAATTCCATTTGCCATGGAATTGAGGTGGTTTTTCTTAGGAAAAGTGGGATTGGTTCCGTACCAGGCTCCTCCTCATCCTCCTCGTCGTCCACCTCGCCGTCGTTGTAGCCTTCCTCATCCTCCTGGAATTCCAGGAAAAACCGGGATGTAAAGCTTGGGATCAGCCCAGGAGCTTTCCCAATATACCATCTTCCAAGGAGGGAAAGTCCTTGGAATGTCCTCAGCAAGGAGCTGAGGTATTCCCATTTTTTATGGAACAGCAGGAGCCGGTACTGAAATCCCAGGGAATCAATGCCTGAGCTGGAGCTGGGAAGGTGGGAATGTGCCATTCCCAAGTTTACGAAAACTGCAGTGGGATTCATGGGAATGGGAAAAACTGGATTGATCCAGAGCTTCCGAGCAGAACGGAGGAGGCTCAGGAACATTCCAGAGGGGCAGGAGAGGATTCAGGGCTGGAGGAGAGGGGAAACAAATTCCCGGAATTCTGTTTTCCCCTTTCCCACCCCACTTTCTCTCCTCCAATCCCATTTGCCTTCCTCCAATCCCTCTTTCCCCTTTCCCTTTTTTCTCTCCCTCAATTCCATCTTCCCTCCCAAAATCCCATTTTCCTTCCTCCAACCCCATTTCCCTCCCTATAATCCCATTTTTCCCTCCAATCCCATTTCCCCCCGCCCAATCCCATCCCCCCATCCCATCCCTCGTCCACCCCAGCACAAAGTGAATCCTGAAATTCCTCAAATCCCGGATTTCCTGCGCAGCCCCTCCCAGCCGGATCCCGCGGATTCCCAAGGTGAAATTCCAAGGCTCACCTCCTCCTCTCCGCTCACATCCTCCTCCTCCCCTTCCTCCTCCTCCTCCTCATCCTCTTCATCCTCCACTACCTGAGCGTCGTCGTCGTATTCCTCCTCTGGAAAAACAACATCCATGGAAAAAATTGAAGTTTTTGGAATAATTCCACCCAAAATCTGGGAATGCGAGCAGAGAATTCCTTAGGGGTAGCACAGGATTGTCGGGGAACGCAGGGTTGGAGTTGCTCCAGCTGCTCCACTTCCCCCTATTCCCAAGGATCTGGGAGTTGGGGAATCTCAGCTTTTCCAGGAATGGATGGAGCAGAACTTTCCATCATCCATGAGGAGCCTTCCCATGGACACAGAATTCCAGCCTTTTAGGCGAGTCCCAAAATTCCCAGCAGAAAACCAGGAAGTGCCGAGCCCCTGGAGTGTTTTCCATGTGTTTGGGAGCTTTTGGGAACCTTCCCAGAGTTCCCACTCAGCATTCCTGGGAAAAGTGCACATCCAGCTTTTCTGCTGTGCTGCTGGGATGGGAGAATCCAGCAAATTCCCTGGGATCAGCCAGATCCTCATCCTGGGATGGCTCCAGGGGCAGCCAGGGAAAGGTGGTGCCTACAGCACTGGGATTTCCTGAAATTCCCTGGAATTCCAGGCTGCTCCTTCCTCAGTTCCCGGCACAGATTCACTGGAGCTCCCCAGTGTTTTCCATGCACTTCCCTCATGGAGCAGCTCCCTAATTCCTGCTTTTTTCCCTGCCTGTGGAAACCCTGTTCCATGAGGAATTCCAGAGTTCCAGGACATTCCAACTTATCCATGCTCATCCCTGTTCCCGTAATTCCTTCAGACCCTTCCCGATCCCACCCCTCCATTCCCAGATGGAGCAATGGGATTTTCCAGGCCCTGCCACCTCCTCCCCTCGTTCCTTTGGGACACAGGAATCCCATGGAGCACATCCCACGTACCATCCTCATCCTCCTCCTCGTCATCCAGCCCTTCCACGTATCCCTCGGCGTCGGAATCCGGCGCTTCCTTGTCGTCCCGGTCTTTCACTAGGGATAAAGCTGAGGAAGTTGCTCCTTCAGGCCATGCCCAGCTCCTACCCACCATTCCCTCGGGACACCCAGCTCCTTCTCCCACCATTTTTCTGGGGTCACCAAGCTCCTTCCTCTCATTCCTTCATTGCTTCAGGTTCTTCCCTCATTCCCTCAGGACACGGAGATCCTTCTCCCACCATTCCTTCAGGACAACAAGGTCCTTTCCCTCATTCCCTCAATTTCATTTCCCTCACTCCTTCCCCTAATTCCCTCACCCCTCCCCTCCATTCCCTCAGGACACTGAGGTCCTTTCCCTCATTCCTTTGGGACACAAAGATCCTTCCTCTCATTCCCTCAGGTCCCTTCCCTGATTCCCTTAGGACACAGAGGTACTTTCCTTCATTCCCTCATCCCTTTCCCTGATTTCTTCCCTCATTCCCTCACTCCTTCCCCTCACTTTCCTCATTCCTTTAGGTCCCTTCCCTGATTCCCTTAGGACACAGAGGTACTTTCCTTCATTCCCTCATCCCTTTCCCTGATTTCTTCCCTCATTCCCTCACTCCTTCCCCTCAATTTCCTCATTCCCTCAAGTCCCTTCCCTGATTCCCTCAGGACACAGAGGTACTTCCCCTCATTCCCTCATCCCTTCCCATCATTTCTTCCCTCATTCCCTCACTCCTTCACCTCAATTCCCTCAGGACACTGAGGTCCTTTCCCTCATTCCTCCCCTCAATTTCCTCATCCCTTCTCCTCATTCCTTTCCTCATTCCCTCCTCTCAATCTCCTCAACTCCTTCCCCTCAATTCCCTCTTTCCCTCAACTCCTTCCCCTCATTCCTTTGGGACACAAAGATCCTTCCTCTCATTCCCTCAGGTCCCTTCCCTGATTTGCTCAGGACACAGAGGTACTTTCCCTCATCCCTTCCCATCATTTCTTCCCTCATTCCCTCACTCCTTCCCCTCAATTCCCTCAGGACACCGAGGTCCTTTCCCTCATTCCTCCTCTCAATTTCCTCATCCTTTCTCCTCATTCCCTCCTCTCAATTTCCTCAACTCCTTCCCCCCAATTCCCTGAACTCTATCCCCTCATTCCCTCGCTCCTTCCCCTCATCCCCTCACTCCTTCTCCTCATTCCTCTCTTCATTCCCTATCCCCCCCCTTATCCCTTCCCCTCATCCCCCCTCCCTCCCGGTGCCGGTTCCCGTTCCCGTACCATCCTCATCCTCCTCCTCGTCATCCAGCCCCTCCACGTATCCCTCGGCGTCGGAGTCGGGCGCCTCCTTGTCGTCCTGGTCGTAGCCGTCCAGGTACGTCAGCTGCGGCAGCAGCTTGAACACGTTTTCTCTGTAGTCGTTCAAGTTGGTCACCTCACAGTTGAACAGGTCTAAGCTCTTCAGGTTTTCCAACTTTTTCTGGGAAAACAAAGCAATTTGGAAGGTTTGCTGGCGCGGGAATTCCCGCCAAAGGCAAGGATCCCACGGGGAATGTGCTCAAGGGGTTCCCGGGGGTGTTTTGGGCTCCCTGGAGATGGCAGGCATGGAAAAAAAATGGAGATCTTTACAAAAAAATACCCCAAATTCCCAAATTGCCTGACCTTGGAATAAACCAACTCCTCCCCGCTTTCCCAACCAGCTCCCTATGGAATTTCTGCCCCTAATCCAGGAAAAAACACTTGGAAAATCCCAATTTCATTTGGGATTTGGGATGGGAAAGGCTCTCCCTGGAGTCCTGCAGTAAATCCAAAGGAATAACTGAATTCAGGGAATTATCCTAAAGGAGCCAGATCCAGGAGTAGCTGATTGCCCAGAGAATTATCCCGAATAAATTCTTGCAGATGGAAGCAGGAATGGAGCACTTGGACACAAGAACTTTGATAAGAGAGGTTTAAAAAAATGCAATTATTTTTCCTTAGACTATGGAAAATTTAAAAACACATAGAAATGGAATAAGAATTTAATTCCTGGGGGTTTTGTGGAATTCTCTTTTGGGAAGAAGTCTGCACTGCTCACAGAACTTGGAAATCCTAAAAATAAAATCCAAAGGAATTGAGTATTTGTCTCAAGGCTTATCCATGGATAAGAAATATCAGCTCTAAGGGAATATCTACTTTCCCTTTACGTGGAAAGCACTTGGGAAAAAGGCCTGGAAATGGGAAAACTGGGAGAGCTGGGAGCACTTCCAGGTTTCTCCATGAGTTCAGCAGCTCTGCCTTTTCCCTGTGCCGCAGGAAAGGAGATGCAGGAAGGAGCTGCTCCTGGGAGGATTTTCATGGGAATTGTAGTGCCTGGAGATGGATCCAGAGCCTGCGGAATCCTGGGAAGCTGCGGCGATTCCCGCCGGGAACGGGGGAGCCCGGCCCGGCAGCCACTAGAGGGAAGCAGCGGCTCACCGGGAACAGGGACTCGGGATGCGGCCTGGATCCCGGGATTCGCTGGGATTTTGGGAAGGAATGAGGGCGGAGGATCTGGCACAGATTCCAGGAGCGACATTCCCTGGAAGCGCCCAAGGCCGAGCTTGGAGCAACCTGGGATTCAGGAAGGGATTCCGAGGGTTTGGAAAAGGATGAATCCCATTCCTTGGAGCAAAACCAACTCCCCAGGGCTTGGGATGCAGGGGGCAGGAATAATTGGGATTTTGGGAAGGAATGAGGGCGGAAAAGGCACAGATTCCAGGAGTGACATTCCTTGGAAGTGCCCAAGGCCAGGCTTGGAGCAACACCTGGGATAGAGGAAGGAATTCCAAGGATTTGGAATGGGATGAATCCCATTCCCAGGAGCAATCCCGACTCACCAGAGGTTCTATTGTCCCGAGATCTTTAATTTTGTTGCCGCTTAGGTTTAGGTGCGTGAGGTTCGGACACTTCTCTGCCAACACTTCCAGGCCTCCTGAGATTCTGTTGTCGCTCAGCTCGAGCTGCAAAGGCCCAAAAACATCCTCAAAAATCCCATTTGATCCCATTTTCAGCCACTTTTCCAAACATGGAGAAGGGGAAAAGGAGGGATTTGGCTCGGGGAGGTGGGATTTACCTTCTTAAGTTTGTTTAACTTTGGTAAGTTTGCAACTGAGGTTAAGCCGACGTTGATTGTGCTGAGGAATTCCAGCTCCTCAAACTCATCCGTGAGGCCCTCGATTTTCCCTTCGTACGACCTGCAGTTGTCCAGAACGAGCTCTTTCACCTGCAAAGGGAAGAAATCAAGGAAAAATAGAAGGAATTCCAGGGAATTCGCAAGAATCAGGAGGTTTTCAGCAGAAAAACGCAGGAGTTTGGGGTTGTGTTGAGAAGAAAGCCAAGATCGAGGTAGCGCTCCTGATCCCGCACACTGAGGGTAAAAACAATCCCAAAATTCCCAAAATAAACTCCCAAACCACTCATTGGCATGAAATTTAGACAGACACCCCCCCAAAAATAAGGAAAATAAGTCAATCTTTTCCCTCAACAGTGTTTTAATTATCAGGATTCTCCAGAGGATCCATTTGGGGATAAATAATGACCTTTCTTCCCTCATGTGAGGGAAAAAGCTCCCAAAATACTCAAAATAAGTTCCCAAATTACTCATTGGGTTGAAATTTAGGCGGTGAATTCATGGATCTCATCCCTCAATGGTGTTTAATTATCAGGATTCCCCAGAGGATCCATTTGGGATAAACAGTTTTTTCCCCTCATGTTCTCCACACACACCAGAGTTCCCGCCAAAAAAAAAGGCGGGAAAAGTGCAACGGAGGCGAATCCTCCTTATCTGTGTCCCTGCTCCGTTATCTCATCCCAGCTCCCCCAGACATGGAGCCAGGAGGGCTTGGGAGCCTCACCAGGAAGCACCAGATGGGTTTTGCCTCAGAGGAATTTGGGAATTCCTCACAGGACTTTTGGGAGCTGAGGGGAGAGGGAATGGAGGGAAGGGAATGAGCCCAGAGCTCACACTGAGGGACAAACAGTTCCAGCCCTGATCCAGGAGGTGGGATATCCATCCCTCCCTCAGCATGGAAACCAGGGAATTGCACAGAAAACCAGGGAATTAGACAAAAATTCCTTCAGGTGTAGAGTGGACATTTAAGGAAGAGCTGGAAATAGTCTTGGATACAAAGGAAAATCCCTTAGCACCAAGGCAAATGACCCAACTGCCATTTTTTCCCCTTTTAATTTGTATTTTTTTAGAATCCCCGTTCTGGGTTGGAAGGGACTTTAAAGATCATCCCATTCCCACCTCTCCATGGCATTTTTTACAGAAGGTTGTTTCCTCCCCGCTTTTCAGGAAGTTTGGCGCACAAATGCCACATTCCCTCTTTCCAGCACTGGGCAAAGGCACAAATCCATAGAGAATCCAAGAGGCCATGTTTGGAAAGCTTGGATGAGTTCAGAAACAGTTTGGGAAAAGCAGAGCACGTTCCCAAACCTTCCCAAGAGCAACATCATGTCAATGTTAACTCCCTGAATCCCTGGAAACAACAGGACTCCAAACAAAATTCCAGGATGGTTCCATGCCCTAAGAATCCCCAAGGAAATCCAGGAGGATTCCCCAAGGAACAGAGGAAGAACTGGATTTGTGGGATTTTTCCCAGCACCCCACAGGCGTCTCTGCCTTCCATGGCACATTCCCTCTCCAGAAAATCTCGGAATTTCAAGGAGAAGAAGAAGCCTTGGGAGAGGCCATCACTTTCCACATCTCTAACAGGGAACTTTTCCAAGGATTTGTCTTCCCCCAAGATTCCAGCCGGAGGCGAGAAATTCTCTAGATTGCCCATTCCAATCCCACCTGGAATGCGACCAGACCAACAAAAGCTTGGATGAGCTTCCTACTCAATCCCAGGATTACCGGAGCTGCTCCGAAGGCTCCAATGAGCCAATCCCTGCTCCAAGACCATTCCAAAATACCCAAGCTCAAGAACTCAATTAAAATAATTAATTAAATTCCAGCTGCAATTCCAAGATCTCCATGATCCAACCCCACAGCAGCTCAGAGCAATCCCATTCCCTGTGGAAAACAGGGAAGGATTCCACAGAATATCTACCAGCAGCTGCTCTGTGTCCGCTTGGCCACCGCGCCGGAGCTCTTCCAGGTTTTCCAGAGCCCTTGGAATTTTGCCCAGGGCAGGGAGGGCAGCAGGTGCCATGGCCCGTGGCCACTGGGGATTCCCATTCCATGGGATTCCCATCCCAGGGGGATCCTCAGCTGCTGCTGCTGCTGCTGCTCAGGAATGAGGAGCTGACCTGGAGCAGGATCCCATTCCACAGGGAAGGGAGAATTCCCAAGGTTTTCCATCCTTTTCCTGCCCCGGGATAAACAGTGGATGGAATTCCTTCCCCAAACCCCACAGGATTTGGGATATGGATACAGCCCTCCAGGGCTTTTTTGGGAATATCCCAGATGGGATAAACTGATTCCTGAGGAAAGGCAGGATCCTTGGGAATGCTCCATTCCCGCCTCTTTCGCACCAGCTCATCCAAAAGGAATTCCAACCTGGAATCGGAGAATCCTTGGAAAACACCACTAAGCCATGGAATCCAGCCACCAATCCAAACCCACCACTTCTCCAGATTAAACCTTTCCTGGGAATACCAAATTCCCACTGGGAATATCTGAGATGGGATAAATTGATTTCCAGCCAGTTATCCATGAGCATCCTGTGGCCAGGAATGTGCTGGGAAGAAAATCCCAAAAATCCTGGGGCAGGGAAAGACAGTGCTGGAAAACAGCCACGGAACACGACCCAATTCCCAGGAAATCCAGCAGCCCAAATCCATGGAAATCCCAGGAATCATCCAGCCTGGAGAATCCCACAGCAGAGGCAGGGAAGGGACTGGAAGGGATTAACACAGATACTGGGGTTGGGAGCAGAATTCCATCAGCACCTCTACGGATGGAAGCAGCACCGTGGCTGCCGGGGTTTCCCGGGAATTTTCTGGGATTTCTCCAAGCGCCAGGTTATGGGAATTCCCCCTAGCCAAGAAATCCTGTTCCCTTCAGCAGTTCCCAGGTGGATCCAAGGAATCCAGGATGCCCAAGGAAAGCCAGGATCCTTGGGAACACGCTCCATTCCCGCCTCTTTCACACCAGCTCATCCAGCTGGAATTCCAACCTGGAATCAAGAAAATCTTTGGAAAAGGCTTGGAAGAATCAATGGAATGCGCCATCAATCCAACCTTTCTGGATTAAACTTTTCCTGGGAACACCAAATTCCCATCCCAGCAAGTTGCAACCGGACTCCAAACTCATCCTGGCTTTCCCAAAATTCCCAATGGAATTCCCACTCTGCTGCAACTTCCTTGGAAAACCCCACCAAGAATCTCAACTCCCAGCATTCCGGGATCCCTGAGGTTGGAAAAGATATCCAGGACTGAGTCCAAGCTGTGCCTGATCTCAGAGCTCCGAGTGTCACATCCAGGAATTCCTTGGGCACTTCCAGGGATGGGAATTCCACAAGGCCTGTCCTTTCCAATGTTTATCCACCTTTTCCATGAAAAAATTCCTGCTGATGTCCCACCTGAGCCTCTCCTGGCATTCAGAAGGAATTTTAGGAAGATTCTTTGCTAATCTTCCCTTTATTTCAGGAAAAAAGCCAAAGTCTCTCCTTCTCTCCAATCCATGGGGATTCCATCAGGGATCAATTAATAAAAGAAATAAAATCACATTTTTGCTGTGATTCATAAATTTAACGGGATAAAAAGTGGGAATATCTGGGGAAAAAACTGCCTGAACATCCAAAAATTCCCAATTTTCCAGGAGTAAAATGCACTTTTTTCCTGACACTGAATTAATATATTAATATATTATTTTATAAATAATATAAATTATAAAATTAATTAATATTAATTTTTCCTTAAATATTAATATATTTAAGGGAAAATTAAAAAAAATTAAACAATAAAAATGAGATTGAGGAAGGAATTTCTCCACAGAATCCACCTGAGCATATTTTTAGGATGCTTCATTAATCAGGATGTGACTTTCTGGGATTATCCAATGGAAAAGCACAGAATTCCATGGAAAAAATAGGAGATCCAGGTGGAAAATATCCCGAAGAAGCTCAGGAAAAAGCACAAAACCCCATCCACATCCAAAGATTTAATTCTGATTTTCAGGATTTAAATCAAAAAGTAGCACAGAATTCAAGGAGATTCCCAAAACTCAGGGAGATTTTCCCAGGATTTCTTGCTATTCCACATTAAATTGGGAAATAATAAGGATAAACACTCAAAATTAAAGTAAACAAGTCCCAAACTCATCCTGCCCACCTAAAACTTCCTAAAATCCAGGAATAAATGACATGGGCATCAATATTCCTGCCAAATCCCAATTCCAGAGGGTGGAATTAGCAGGATTTTGCTTTAATATTTTAAAGGAACAAAATCCATCCCGCAAACTTCATTCCCCAAAACACACGTGCACACAGCTAAGAACACAACAACATTC
This sequence comes from Camarhynchus parvulus, assembly GCF_901933205.1. NCBI lineage: Eukaryota > Metazoa > Chordata > Aves > Passeriformes > Thraupidae > Camarhynchus > Camarhynchus parvulus. The sequence continues at coordinate 50,305 of NW_022148078.1, forward strand.
CCAACTGCAATCTCCACCTCTCTGCCTAAAAAAACCGGAAAACTAGGATTTAGAACACTTTGGGGGGATCAAGGCACCAATTTAGGAAATTTACTGAAATTCACAAGGAAAACCAAGCGGTGAAAGGTGAAATTATCCCGATTTTCCAGCTCCCTGCTGCCCATTCCGAGCCCTGAGGAGCAGGGAACTCCCTCCAGCCCCGAGTTTCCCCAACTTTTTTTTTTGCGTTAGACAAAAGTGAGCGGAAACAGCACAAAATGCAAGCATGGAAAAGAGGAGAAAACTGAATTTATCCCTTTGGAGGCTGGTTTTAAACAGCGTTTAAAATGGGGAAGAAACCTCCAGCGATGAGGGTGGTGAGGCGATATGGGGGCAAAAACAGAAAACTCTTTAAGAATTAGGGGAAAGCTCAAGAACAAAACAGGGAAAAATAAGAAAAAAACAGGATGAAAAGGAGCACCACACTTCCCAAGCCCAACGCTGCCTCCCCACAGGGCCCTGCCCAGGAAGGAGGCGGATTCCCCGCTCCGCGCTCCTCACCCGGGGGAACCGCGGGGCTCCTCCCGGTGCTCCCCCGGCCCCGTTCGGACCTCCCGGTGCCCCAAATAGTCAAGAAAACTCAATTTTTAAAAAGCTTTTCTTTTTTTTTAATTTTTATTTTTACCCCCAACGCGGCCCTCACGAATCTCCTCCCGCCCCGCGGCCGGCGACAAAATGGCAGCGCTGCCCGTCATGTCGGGAGGGCCCCGCCGCAGCCTCCGCAGCGCCTCAGCCCCGGCGCCAGCGGGGCTCCCTCACGGCCCCGCGGGGCCGCCCGCGGCCGAGGCAG
>NW_022148079.1:0-50796 GCF_901933205.1 Camarhynchus parvulus
CCCCCAGGATCATCAGAAGAGATCATGGGCCCGTGTACAAGTCCAGGGAGTTTCGAAGCTGCCTGCAACAATGGGGAATAGACCATAAGACCAGCAACCCCTATTCCCCCAGTGGGTCAGGCCATGGTTGAGAGGACCTATCAGAGTCTCAAAACGATTCTACAACAACAACAAGAGACCATGATGGTGAGGCCCCTCGGTCCGGCTCTCCAAGGCCTTATTCACATTGAATTTTTTAAACTGCACATTCAAGAATTTAGCGCAACGGCGCTGCGGCAACTGATTCACGCTGAAACTAGCATAGTGCTACGTGAAGATGGAGGGTTGAAAGGGTGAGGGGGGTTCACAACCTCATCATCGAGGGAGGAGATGTAAGCGTGTGTCTACCCCCTCAGGGCTGAGGTGGATACCCTCAATGGGTCAAACCCTATACCCCTAAAGGTGCCAAAAGAAAATAAAGTTGTAGTGAAAGAGGTTGGGAGGAGAAGGTGCAGGCACAATATACAAGGTTTGGCCACAAACTAAAAAGCTTTGGGTGCTCTTCCTTGTTTTCCTACGTATTTGACGGTATTTTGTAAAAAATTTAGAGCTATCCCCCTAGATAAATCTGTTCTCCTGCTGCCTGGCGTTTAGAGGCAACATTGTTCGCTTCCCCAATCCACCCATCACACAGCACTTCAAACAACATTCGCAGGCCAGAAAGAAGGAAAGCCCAGCCTCAAATGTAAAAGCAAGACTCAAAAACGAACGGAGTGCGACGACCTCGCCCGCCGCGGGTGGAGTGGTAGAGGGGCCTCCCCGGTGGGGGCTCCTGCAGGGTGGGCCAAACGAAAAAAACCCAAAAGCCCCAAGGGGAAAAAAAAAAAAAAAAGGTGCCAAAAAAAAAAAAAAGGGGTGGCGGGGAAAAGAAGAGGCCGAAGGATTTGATGAAGGCGCAATACATCCCCACTCTATTAGTCTTTTTACTTATCTGTTTAGCTACCGCCCCCGACGGCCCCCCACGGCCTCCTTTTTAACCCTGGCCCTACCCCTCTAACTAATCACGCCCAGAGCCCTCCCCGTCGGTTGCCAGAGAGGGCCCACCCCCCCACAAGCCCAATTGCCGCCCCAGCCCTGCCTAAGCCCCGCCAACATTCACCGCTCACCCTCTCACCTACCACCGCCCCTCCCCCCCCTCCCCCACCTGCCTTGTGGCAGGTTTAAACTCTGAAGCAGTTGTGTTTCAAACTGCTCCCTTCTCAAGCTCTTCTGTGGGTATCCTTGGACAAAAGGCCTCTTGGTGGGAGCTCTCTGTGGCAGGTTAAGGAAGGAGGTTGATATTTCAGGGTTGTTACTGCTGAAAGGAGCTGGTTTCTGGAGGTGTCCAGAGCTTGGGAGTGGCTCCTTTTCTCACCTGCCTGCAGAGAAGGAAGTTGCAAAGTGGGAATTTCATTTGTGGAGATGGCCATTAGAGGTGTTTGCCAAGAGATGGGCTGGCAGAGAGGCAGGTCTTGTGCTAAACTGGCTGTGTGTTTGTTTTGATGGTGGGGAGGGTCAGAGATGCAGACACAGACACCAGCTGAAGGAACAGTGTAATTTACTGTAATGCAAAAGTGCAAAAAAGAGTCAGGAAAGGATAAGCTAAGCAATGCACCTCAGCATTATTACAAAAGGGTGCCTCTGGTGATTAAGGAAGATACATCACCAGGTACCCCAATGCTTTCCCCTTCATCCAGAGCTGCACATCAGCTGGGGGAAGCTGTCCCAGCCAAGCCCTGCAGAGCCACGGCCGGGAACCGGGAAATCCTGCGGTGCCTCCACCTTTGCCGGCCACGAGGCTTCCGAGTGCGCTGTGAGAGTAGCCCGGCTCTGCTGGTGCTGGACGAGCAACGTGCCAGAGCTTCTGCTGGGGGGACAGCTGGTTTCATTCTCCTCTTGGTTTTCTCCCCGAGCCTGCCCAGGGCTCAAGGAGGAACCAAGGCCACGTGTGGCCTTGTCTGTTTTCCTCATGCAGAAAGGTGAAGATGTGTTTCACCAGTGAATGGATGCAACAATCCTTTTGATAGTAACACTTGGTTAAGGAGCAGATACATGGAACATTTGGTTGGAAAGGTCATCTAAAGGGCAGCTTTGGCTCAGGTCCTGTTGTTGAGGCTTCAGTCAGGGTCTGTTGTTCAGGCCTTAGTCCTTCAGTATTTTGTGGTGCAAATCGTACCTGTGCAGAGCTGGAAACAAACCAGTCTGTCTTCAGCACATTTCAGACAGGGAACAGGATTAGCCCTGCAAGGCCAGGCTAGGGCCAAGAGCAGAAGGCCAGCACCCTGCTTTTGCCCACGGACAGCCCTCCAGAGCAAGAAGCCACTCCTGCCCAGGGGCTGAGGTGCCCGAAGCTGCCTCCCCGCTGTGCAGCTCTGCAGAGCCCGCGGAGCGCAGGGTCCTGGGCAGCCAGGGCAGCCCGGCTGCCTTGGGGCGCAAGGAGTGGCCCAGAGAGAAGCTGCTGCCCTTTGCTTTGGAACTGTTCCTCAGAGTCTTGTCATTAATCCACAGTGTCTGACATGGTTTCCTTTCCTCTCCCAAATTTAACACAGCTTTTTGAGAAAATTGACTGATATAGCTGCTGCTGGTGGTGGTGGTGCTTTTGTCTGCAGCTGAGGGCAGGTGATTTGAACCAAGGATGGAGTCCATTGTGTACACCCCAGTTTTGCCAAGTCAAGAAAACCATTCACAACGGGGTTACTGGTGCTGAGCAGTAGGTTTTTTCCCCCTAGTTTTTGGAAAGCTGTGACCTTAAGAAACCCAACAGATTTTCCTCCAGGAGAATACCAGCAGTAGCATGATGCTGATGTTTTCCACCTCTTTTCTGTGTCTTTGGTGCTTTTAAGAGTTCCTCAGCGCCCAGCAGGAATGAAAGGATATGTGGTATTGTGATTTGTGAGCTCTGTGCAGTGCCTTGCCACAGGAGTGTTCATGACAGCGGACACCTCACTCGTGGCTCTGTCGAGTTAAATTCATCCCAATTCTGTGCAAACAGCAGCCCTGAGATGCTGAGAAGAGCAAGCACAGTGGGTGGGTGTGCATGCACACACCCAGGGGCTGACTGCTGTGTGGGCAGAAGGTTTTGCACTGCTGTACGTCTTCACTCTCCCAAGTTGGAAGACTATTTCAAATATATATCTTAAATGAAAATATATATAAAAAAAAAAAATTGTCCAAAAATACATGTGCATTAAATTTCTTGCATATTATATATTTAGATTAATGTACTATAATATAATATAAGGAATATATGTAATCATTTTTGAAGCCATTGCTTGTGAGGCATATAGATCATCTCCTAGTGTTTGTACATTTTTCCTTTCTGCTTCTCCTGATTGAGGCAGAGTGGAAATTTTCCAGGGTAGAAATCTATTTTGATTTAGGTGAAATGTACATTTTTGAGTTAAGTCTGTAGCTTGCTGTTTAGTCTGCCTGCCTGTTCTCGCAAAGGGCCTGTGCTTGGAGAGACTGCTTCAGCTGAAGGACAAGAGATAAGGGGGGAGCAGGGGGTGCAGACGGAGCAGGGCAACCTGACCCAGGAGTTCCTTCTGATAAAGAAGAATTAGCGGCAAGTGTCATGCCATGAAATCAGTGGAATGAATCTGTATGAGCCTATTGTGAAATAGCACGCATATGTATTTGAGAAGGAAATAAAAGGGGATCTGGAGTTCCCAGAGGTACGCATGTCATTTTAGGGGAACGATTCCCACATGCGTCCAGCACTGTCATAAACATACGGGCTCTACAACTTTCACAAAAGTTGTGGAGTTTGTTTGCTCCCACAAATCACCACAGGCAGGGCTTCAAACCCTCACTGCCACATATATGTATCTAGTTCTTTATGTATGTTGTAATATCTGTGTTTAGATTTCCATATGTATACAGTTGTGTAGGCATCTATTTGTATTGATGTAGTTTTCGGTATATGTCTTTTTAAATAGCTATATTGGTATTTGTATCAGTATATATGTCTGGTTTTATATTTTTAGCTGTATATTGATCTATTTCTATATATGCAATTATATTTACATATGTATTGACATGTACAGCTGTATATTTGTATCGATGCAGGTGTACAGATATTTAGATTGGTAGTGCTGTTTGTCTCTTTATAGATAGGTTTGTTTTATGTATCTGTTTCTGGAATGTAATATGTAACATTTAATCTATATTCACATCTGTATATTGTGGTGGTTATATATGTATTCAGTTCTATGTAAATGTGTATGGAGTTGTATAGTGGTGGAATTCTATTTGTTCAGTTCTTGGTATTACAAAGATATATTGATGTTTTTTGTATTTCTAGATGGGCTGTATGCTTGTCAAAATATGCAAGAAATAACGTTGTTAATTTTCCATTATCTTTGTGTATAGTGAGTGTTTGTAGAGGCTTGCAATAAATTAGTTTTTGTTAACAGAAGTTGATGTTTGTATGTTTTTGAATAGTGTGGTATAACAATAATTTTTTTTTTTAATTTAACTGAGATCTGTATAGTTCTATGTTGTCAGCGCTGGTGTAGCGATTTGTAAGAAATTCAATTTGTCAACTGAGATGGGTGTCTTGTAATTTGTGCCACCCAAAGCCATGAGCAGGTGTAAATGCTGGAGGATTTTGGCCATGCAAATCTCCAGCCATGCCCAGCACATGCCCCACCTGCACTCAGGCTGGGCAAGGGAAGCGCAGATTTGGGCTGGCAGCAGAGCCACTGGCTTAGAAAAAGATCAAGGATATATTTTATATATTCTATTTATTACAGTATTATATAGTACTATAGAATTATATATTCTATTTATTACATACATTAAAATATGTATTATGTAGTATATTGTGGGAATCCTTAAAATAAGAGGCAGAAAGCTGCTCCTCACTTCTCAGAATCTCTACTGGTCAGAGTGACCCTGAGATGCATTAGAAATTCTCTTTTCCCAGCCCAGCAGTTGAAGAAGGAGTCAGGATTTTTTCTGTTCTCATTCTCAAGGTTGTTTATTGTTTCTTATCTATGAAAATTTTTTCTCTGACCCGCCGAGGCCTGTCTGGCAGGTTGGGTTGAGGCACGCTGCCCGCCTCAGAGGCGGTGTTATCTTTTTATACTAAAAACTATGTGTACATTATTTACCATAACTTCCCAATACCTATCACCTATGTTAGACAGTGAGTTTCTACTCTAAACCAATCTAAAAGTGCCAGCACCACAGCAGAAGATGGAGGCCAAGAAGAAGAAGGAGAAAGCCTGGACACACCCAGATTCCCCAATCTTGCCTCCTGAACCCCCATTCTAAAAACCCCAAAAAATCTATTTTTCACCCTGTGATAAATTCACTATCGTTCTACTTAAACTTTTGTGGCTTGTAAACCCTAATGTAAGGTTGGTAATTGGTTTTTCCATGGGTCAAGATCAAAGACACAGCGGTCTTGGGCTCTGTGCCAAGGTTTCCAAGCCCCCTGACAGGGTTTTGAGTCCTCCAGGGCAGTCAGAGGAATTTCTTGGGTTCTGACACTCAGTGAGGAGGATTTCCAGCCTAGAGGAATAAAAAAATAAAAATGAAGACCATAGATAGTGCCACTGCCAGAGGTCCAGGCTGTTAAAAGGAGGAATGGATCGTCCCCTTTGTCGTCTGTAGCCGATACCCTTCTAAGTAATAAGTAGCTACTCGAGGGGCTGCTGGGCAACCAGATGGGAAACTGTGGGAAACGGATTTGTAGAGAGTTCTCAGGGCCTGACAGGGGGCCCACACAGTATGCATGCATATGCAAACTTTGAGACAAGAAATGCTGACTTAGATATGCCATGGAATAGGACAGATATTGTTGAGAGAGAAATGGAGCTAGAAAAAAGTTTCAAAGGATGGCCTTGCAAATGAGTCTTGACACTTTGGAGAAATAGAACTATGAAAGGTGCATTGTTGTGGGACCCACGAGGAGTAGTTTTAGGTGATTGGCTTTAAGGCATCTACAGCATGGTGTGGCAAAAAGCTGATAGGCCAAGAAACGCTTCTAGTGTATTGGAATTAAGAAATGGTTGGCTTCTGATTGTGATGGCGTGAATTTTAACATCTGTATTGTCTCACCTTTCTCATGAGACTGAAAATGGAATAAAAGTTTTTAAAATGCCTCTCAGTTGCCCCATCTCTGGGTCAGGAATAGGGTACTGTCCCACAGGGCTGGAGACAAATCTCTTGCCCCAATTATTGACAAATAGTGGGTGAATTTTTCATTTCTTTCGGCAAAAAGACCCAGTGATACCTTTGCAGTGGTTCTACTCTATTGATGGCTGGAACCGAAAAGGCAAATGGAGGAACATCCTCTGGATGAAGCGGAATGTTGGAAAATCAATCTTTTAAGTCAATGACAAGAAGAGGCCAGTCTCTTGAAATCACTGAAAGAGAGGGAAGGCCAGGTTGCAGAGGCTCCATGTCCTCTATGATCTCGTTGACCTTCCTCAGCTTGTGGAGCAATCTCCAAGAATCAGAAGTCTTCTTATGAGTGACAAAAACTGGGGAATTGCAGCGACTGTTTGTAGGTTTGATGTGGCCTTTTTGTAGTTATTAACTTATTAATTTTTTGAGAATATTCAATTTTTTCTGCTCAAGAGACCATTGATCAATCCAAATTGGCTGATTGGTTTTCCATGATAATTTCATAGTGGCAGGCATTGCTGTGGTTTTCATCAAAAAGCCACTTCTATCTTTGCTCCCCACTGGGACAACACGTCTCTCCCCCGTACTGTGATGGGCTTCTGCATCAGGAAGGGACAGGTGGGTGCTATCCTTGCCTCGGGACCTGTAACAGTAATCATGAATTCACTTTGCAGACACAAGATAGCTCCTCCAATTCCTCTGAGAGCACCCATGGGTGTCACCAAATTCCAATTGCACAGCCGGGATGCACGAGAAATCACAGGGATGTCTACCCCTGTGTCCAGCACACCTGCAAAATGAACAGTTTGACCAAGGTGTGTTAGACTGCATGTCAGCTCTGGCCGTTCATTGCTGACATGTTTTATCCAAAGGACATTAGGCACTGGGCCAGAACTCTCAAAAGGCATTTCTCAGCATACAACTTGCTTATTTCTGTTCATTGGTAATGCAATAGCAATAGCTATTGTTATTTTTGGTTCAATTACCATTGGAGCATTGTGAGACTTGAAATCATCAGCTCTTCATTATAATTTGCTGAGATGACAACTGGAAAAACTGAAAGTCCAAGAATTTTATTAGTGTCCTTGCCTATAATGAAAAAGTCTTGTCTTTGTTGTGAAGCACCAATAACTCCTGTGAGAATGCATTAATGGTTATTAGAGTTTTTAAAAAATCTATTATTTTGGAATTTGCTAGGTCACATTGTGCCCCTTGGAGCTAATAAGTTGGGGTCGACTGGGAGATTACTGGTGATTGCACAGACTGCATCTGGCCCAGGTTTTCCCCAGGTACCTTCAAGTTGTTTGAATGTACTTGTGTTTGAGCTGCCATCATTTGTTTCTCTGCGCGACAGCGCTGCGCGCCCTTTTTTGGATTTCCCATCGGAGGTTTTCCATCTCTCTCAAATCCGGAGTGGCAAAATGCCTTCCTTTCCTGCCACGAGGGCAAACATTAGATGTTTTTGTATTTTTTGCAGCCTCAGGACAGTCCTTTTTCAAATGTCCAAGCTTATGACAGTGAAAACGTGGGCCTTTAACTGAATCAATTTGCAAAGCAGTGAGGGTTTTCTCAATAGCTTTTGTTTGCCTTTCAAGGGCTTTTGCAAGCTGTTCCCCCAGCATATTAACTTGCATCCTAGCTACATGTAAAGATGTGCCCAGCTTACTACAAGCAGACAGCATTTGGGGAACTGTGGGGAGTTGTTCTGGCAGAGCTAAAATTGTTAGCATTCAGGAGTTATTATGCTTTTATTGAAGAGCTCTGAGTGTCAGGGGTACAGACCCAAATCTGACTCTGACATGGGTTCGGGATGAACATGTTTTTATACCCTTAGCGTAAGGGGTGACCTGGTTTCAAAGAATACAGCACGGCAACCCAACTCCCTCGTGGGTCACTCGGGCCAGTGACACACGCAGACACCAATGTGGTGGACGGTCAAAGGCCTTTAATGTTACAGTTCGGGGGTTTTATAGATAGGGCTTCTACGTCAGGAAAGGGGTCATACGATGCTTAGCAAGGAGTGGAAAGTTACTGGTATTTCTATGTTAGAGGGGTACAAGTTTGGCTACATTCCAAGGGGTGATTGTTATCGGGGACAGAGGGGGGAGAGAGGTTTCTGCATCTCCGCGTGACATCCCGATATCTTTAAACGCCTTCCCTGCCTGCTACATCTCCCCCCCTCTCTTTTCACTAATGGGTATAGTCATATATATATATAGGCACTAACATGAGGTAGAAGGTTGGGGTTTGACAAGGGAAAGGGTTTTGGGAAACCTGAGTTTTGTTAGGCAGTTTCTTTGCTGGTCCTGTTATCACGCTTTGTTTCCCCACGAACAGTTTATTCCGTTCCACGGGCCCGAACGAATGAACTAGCTTGTTCAGAAGCATGGCGAGTATACCTAGAAGCAGCATTGCCAATACCTCTAGGGTAGAAATAGAGTGGTTAGCCAAGGTGATTGGTTGAACCAGGGTTGAACCAAGTCTTTGGCTTCCCTTCTTTCTTCTCTGAGCCATCTGTTTCTGACTCTGCCATGGAGTCTCTAACACTCCCGTGTGGTCCGCGTAGAAGCAGCATTCCTCTTTCATGGCGCACACCTCCTTGCTGCATACAGGAGACCAGTCCTCGCCTGTTCTGCAGGACCACTTCTGAATAGAGACTGATTTCTCTAGGAAGAAATGATTTCTCATCCTCTGCAAACCTCGTGATGGTCATCTGCAGCTGTGACAGTCCTTGGTGCTGAGTTGCTGGGCCGAGATACCTTTGCCGTTCGCTGCTCCTAGGCTGAGCAGCACGCTATAGTTATACCTGTTAATATTTCTCTTTTGTGGACGGCTGGGTTCCTCAATAGGTGGTACACCTCTTCGCTGAGTGGTACAGGACCCTAAACGATCAGAACTTGGACACAAAAGTCGTTAGAGGTACTGAATTTGGCAAGGAACACACAGGGACTCACTCCAGATCTCTGGCAAACCCACATCCCCGATGCAACGGGACTGCCCACTTATTATTTTTCTTTGGTGGACTACTTGGTACAACGCCGCCTTTCGCTGCTAGGGTTGCATTACCAAAGCATCTTCCCCGACCTTAACTTGACTCAGGGTGATTTCTTTGCGGGGGTGTCCCACCTGCACTGGTGAGGGGCTTTGGCTGTGGAATAGCTAAAGGGGATGTCTAAAGCAACTCCTTCGTAAAAGGGGGTTTTACATCATAACAAAGCCAGCAGAGTCGGTTAGGTTAGGGTTAATTCGTTTAGGGATAGGAGGTGGCTTCTAACATGCAAGATGGGTCTGAGTCTGACCCAGCTGAGCGCTATCTGGAAGGCTTCCATGCCACCGTCGGGACTGGTGCCTTTGTGGGCAAGGCTTGGGGTAGTCAGTTTCTCCTTCTTTATTTTTGGAACCGTATTTAATACCATTTTCCCCTACACTTTCCCACACCACAGGTTCTCACTTTAGTGGTCCATTTTTATTTTTCATGAATTTTCCATGAGGATGGTTTTCAACCTTTGGTCCCCAGGACTTAAATTTGTTGTCCCAACCTCTACATTCCCCCCATCCACATTCCCCCCTAATTCAGTAACTCTTTCCTGGGTTTGCTGGGCACCAGTAGATAGGTACATGTGTGTGCGTGTGGGGAATGGGGTCTTTTTTCCTAACACCACCAATTAATGGGTTTGCTGGTTGTCTCTGAGCTTTTCCATCAGTGAATTCGCATGACCCACCTGAAGCTATGGGGGTAGTATTCTGGGCTGGCTTGCCCTCCACAAGCCCCAACAGCAAAATCACGCAGAAACACTGTTATTGGGTCTCCCCTCGGTTCTCGGCTTCTGACGCTTGCGTCTCACTTTCTTCTGAAGATTCCCACACTATCGCATTCCTTAAACAGAAACTCCACTCTTGCTTAAAACTTTCTCCCACCCCATCAAAAAGCATGCTTATTTGCCAATACAAAAGAAGCAACCATTGCTAAAAACCACTATAAGTGTGAAACCACCCTGAATTCATCCCTTTTTCTGAAAAGCTTTAACAATCCTGAACTCTTTGGGTTTACGTGTATTTCTCCTGTTTCCTGGGCTCCTCTTACAAATACCCGTCCCCCCTTTTTTTCCCCATATCCTTGCAGTTCCACCGGGGGCCCCACAATTGTTTTCCCACCCCACGTACGAAAATGCGCGGCCTCCCATGCCGTGTTCTTCTAATGCTTGGCTAGGGGTTTCTACCTTACCCAGCCTTCAGGCTTTCCCTGCCTTGTTGTTCCTCTGCCAAAGGCAGTGCTTTCCCAAACCCATGTAACTACGGGGGAAAGCCCCAAGCTCTAGGAGTTTACAGCAAGAGTAAAATTCTGAGCTCACACTTAACCCCATTGTGTATGCACGAACTTGACCTTCGCTATCGCTCCATTCGCCGCGGGTCCGGGCCCTTCTCCCACATTCAGCCACTTGCTTCTTCAGGAGACCTCACCCGCGAGCTCTCCGGTTCGCACCACTTGTAGCGGTGGGGTACCTGGTTCAAAAATACAGCACGCAACCCAACTCCCTCATGGGTCACTGGGCAGTGACACACGCAGACACCAATGTGGTGACGGTCAAAGGCCTTTAAGTTACAGTTGGGGTTTTATAGATGGGCTCTCGTCAGAAAGGGGTACGATCTTAGCAAGGAGTGGAAAGTTACTGGTATTTCTATGTTAGAGGGGGTACAAGTTTGGCTACATTCCAGGGTATTGTTATCGGGGACGAGGGAGAGAGGTTCTGCACCGCGGACATCCCATATCTCAAACGCCTGTCCCTGCCTGTCAATACCCTTATTGTTATATAACTACCTATTATTATTAAACTTATATTGTTCAATTTATACATTGATTTCATCCAAGCATGGATTTTGGAATTTCCATCAAACCCCCAAACATCATTTCTCATGATTCTTGTTATGATTAAACAATAATTATATCCAATTACCAAACAATCATCGCATTTAACAATCATATTATTTATCATAGTCATTAAATGATTATACAGATGCAGTTTTGCATGATCCAGTAAAGCCTAACATTTTCCCAGGCCTACCCTAACATTTTCCTAGGGCCTACCAGGCCCGACCTTTCTTTCCAACCCCTCCTGAATATCCTATGCTTTTAGAAACATTTTATCCCTACATTATCAAACTGACTTTTTTACAATCATCATTTGCATTTGCAAAAGCAAGGCTTTTAATTAAAAGTGGATGGATTGCCTCATCCTGACATTGCCTCTGAACAGCCTGTGTTAAACGATCCAGAAAAGAGCCATAGGATTTAGTTTCTTGTTGCCAAATCAGAGAATAGGCATTCTCATGAGTTTCTGGAGGCTGTACAGTTAAAAGGGCCCTCCAGGCTGATTTCCTAATATCTCCAAGCACAGCTCAAGACAAAGCCTCAGCCTGGTCTTTGGCTCTGTCATTTGGAGCATCACCAGCTACTAACACCAACTGCGAGTTGAGCATTAGGACCACCAGCATAACTCTCCACCAGTTTGTAAAGATGTTTCACCATTTGAAATCCCATAAAATATGCTAGGATTTTGTCAAAATCATCAGAGGAAATATCATTACAATCTGACGGTGTTAGGTCATAAGAGTCAAATCTACTTTTCACCACATTGTTAAAATATAGGGAACTCAAGCCATCATCTTTGATTTCTTTCCTTAACTCTTTGATATCATAATGTGAGATGGGCTCCCATATGGGGTTAGCATTATTCCTTCCATACCTCACTGGCATTACAAGCAAGTCTCCATTAGGTGAAGCAAAGTTTTTATCTTGCCTGACTTTACATCTTATCTCAGCCCAGTCAGCCAGTCTCTTTGAATTATTTCCCAAATCAAAATCAGGTAGACCAAGCTCCCTTTCTGTTTTTGCAGGACCAGCATGTAAAAGGTTAACTTCTTCTTCTGAAGACTCACTAGAATCACTAGAGTTACTGTTCTCCTTCTCCCCCATGGCCTCATAAATCATAGACTGTCTCTGAGGAATTTCAAGGCAACCAGAGCCTGTTTGCTTTGTAATGTTACCAGAGAAATCATCCTCCCTTCTGCAAGCAGAGACACCGGTACTGAGAAATTTTCCCCTCTTTCTCTCCCCCTCCTTTTTCTCACAAGCGACAAAGAGTTCTCATTCTGGGGGAGCAGAGGGGGGACCCGGACACAGCTCGGAAAACGGCGAAAGTTGGGGGCCACAGCCGTGGTAGGGGTGGAGGTGTCACAGCCCCAGTCTGAATGTCAGGGTCTTGAGTTACAGCTGAAGCAGAGGGGAGTCTGGGGACTCAGCCTGAGTGTCAGGGGTAGGCGCAGACACAGCCAAGGAAGTGGAGGGTTTAGTAGAATGTTTAAACATATCTGTCATTGTAGGACACACCAGAAGCAACTTAGCAGCTTTTTGATCTCTGTTTATGGTAAAAGCATTGTATAGTTTCAGTCCTAATAGTTCCCAAAGAGGGAGTGATAACACAGAAGCTTCATCCACAGCTGGAAACTGCGACAGTGGTCACAAGGGTTCTTGAATTGGGGAAGAGACGAGAATGTTGACTCCATGTTCAGAAGGCTTGATTTATTATTTTATGATATATATATATTACATTATAACTATACTAAAAAGAAATAGAAGGAAAGGTTTCCAGAAGCTAGCTAGGCTAAGAATAGAAAAGAAAGAATGATAACAAAGGCAGCTGGCATAACCGAGAGTGAGAGCCAGCTCTGCCGTGACTGGTCAATGAATCAAAACATCCACATGGGACCAATCACGGATCCACCTGTTGCATTCCACAGCAGAAGATAATTATTGTTTAAATCTTGTTGCTGAAACTTCTCAGCTTCAGTGGGAAAAATCCTTAGAAAGGATTTTTCATAAAATAAATGTCTGCGACAGGAAACTGCTTCTGAATGCTTAATAAGTAAGTCATTTCACTCAGTTTTTGAAACGTTACAAGAATTAGATTTGACCAGCTCTTTAAGGTTTTTATAAACATCTCTAGGCAAATTGGACATCTTGTGTCCTATCATGTTCCCTGAGGCTTACCTGATCTTGAACAACAGGCAAGTATTGTCAGATCTCTGTCCTGATCGAGCCAGCAACGAGGGTAGAAATCCAGCTTCTCTCTTCTTGCAGGAATTATAATCTCAGGATTCACGCTTCTTTCAGCAGCACTTTACAAAAATTACCTCGGGTCTTTCCTACAAGTCGGACACATTTGCCGATTTATCTGCCTCAGTCAGGGGAACCAATTTGTTGGACAATACCCTTTTCTGACCCAGAGATGGGGCAACTGAGAGGCATTTTAAAAACTTTTATTCCATTTTCAGTCTCATGAGAAAGGTGAGACAATACAGATGTTAAAATTCATGCCATCACAATCAGAAGCCAACCATTTCCTAATTCCAATACACTAGAAGTGTTTCTTGGCCTATCAGCTTTTTGCCACACCATGCTGTAGATGCCTTACAGCCAATCACCTAAAACTACCCCTCGTGGATTCCACTAAAATGCATCTTTCATAGTTCTATTTCTCCAAAGTGTCAAGACTCATTTGCAAGGCCATCCTTTTGAAACTTTTTTCTAGCTCCATTTCTCTCTCAACAATATCTGTCCTATTCCATGGCATATCTAAGTCAGCATTTCTTGTCTCAAAGTTTGCATATGCATGCATACTGTGTGGGCCCCCTGTCAGGCCCTGAGAACTCTCTACAAATCCATTTCCAACACATGGTTATGACCAAGGTTATGACCCCACAAGTAATGGTTATGACCATGGTTATGACCCCATTATTAACGTCGCCACTGCCTTTGCACTTACCATACATAGAGCCACAATTGATATTATCCACCCTATCATTGCATCAGGATTAAATCGTGAGAAGACAGTACTTTACCTCTCTGAACATTGGGTATGGGCCAGAATGGTAGAAAAGAAATGGCAAACTGCAAACGTAGAATCCTTTGTTACTTGAGAACAGAGGAGATTCATCTGTGGAAGTAATACCATTGATGCCCAAGACATATGCTTAGATACTGAACAGGGTGTGTGCCACTTTGAGATCCACCCAGACACCATTCAGAAAACAGCGCTTATACACACTGGTCAGGGCTTTGTATGCTTGAGAACTGCCTGAGCCTCAGTAAAAATAGACAATGAAAATAGATATTTACTTATTAAAAATCAATCCAACTTTTGCATTTGTAATTTTGTTAACATTGTAGGCTGTGATTTTACATATTCAGTACCAGTTGTCTCTCACCAAGTGATAAAGGCCAACTACAAAATATATTACCCTTTATCACCTGCACCCATTGGCATAAACCTTACTTTGGTAAAACAGCTGATAAAAGATCAAGATCTGAGCGAGATCTTGAGAAAAATTAAAGAGAATGGAGAGAAAATTTTAATAACTGTTCATCATGATGCAAAAGAAATTAGCAGGGTTCTGCAAAACATAAAGCAAGAAGCAAGTCATCATTGGTGGGATGTACTTTTTGGATGGTCACCAAAAGCAACTGGTATACTTAATGCCCTAATCCCTCCAATTATTGTTTTGCTCATTTTAGCTGCCAGAAGCTTAATTTTGTCCATTGCAACACTTATTTGGAATTGGAGGATGCTATGGCAGTCTTGAATTCATTGCCAAGAGCATACGGTATAGCCTTGAAAGATACTTACTGCATGACTTGGTTAGATGAGGAAGAAACTGTGTATTAGTAAAAGAATTTACTAACCCTATAGAAAAAGGGGGGAATGAATCAAGGACTTAATAAAACTGAAAGAGTTAAAAGTTTGCTAGATTTAGTATTGGGGGGAGAGTATAGCAAGATAAGTAGAAATAATAAGGGATGGGTAATATTTAGCAGGTAAAGTAGTTAAGGCTAGGGTAATAGATCACTTGTCTGTCTTTACTATGTTTAAAGAAACAGGATGGTGTGGGAATCCACAAAATTAGAGGGTTTTGGGAAAGCTGAAAAAGGCAGGCCTCAGAGACAGCAGAACTGTGATTAGAACAAAGCAGTAGCCATGAGATCGGTCAGCAGAAAAATTATTTAAAAGTAGAAAAGCAAGGACAAATAGAACAATGGTCTGTGTATTAACGCTTGTCTAGAATAACTCTCTAAGCTACAGAAAAGTTTATCTAGCAAGATATTAGGAAGGTTGAAGCTTAATACTGGAGCTATGTGCATTGTGTTTTAAGGCTTACAAGCAGGTATTGTATTTGAAATAAGCAGCCATTGTTTTAACCAAAGGTATGTGTGCTTATAGTGATTGAATAGAACCACTGTCAGTGTGCTTTTGCTTTGTGTGATTGGTCAAAAAACTTATAAAGTAAGTTGTAACTATAAGTTCTTGGTCTGCTGCCTGGGATGTGAGCTGCTGGCATCTTCCCATTGTCATAACCATGTAATGAGATGATGCTGAAAAATAAAACAGCTCAAGGCACGTTCCACAGCAGTCCCGTCCCGTTTGTGATTTGTACATAGCCCCCAGCTGGCGATACGTATTTAGTATGGTGGGGAGAGTATAGCAGGAAGAGTAGAAATAATAAGGGATAGGTCATTTTTAGCAGGTAAAGTAGTTAAGGGGGGTTAGGGTAATATATCACTTGCCAGTCTTTACTATGTTTAAAGAAACAGGATGGGATGTGGATTTCTTTGTGACAAAGAAGAGGACCTGCACCTGGGCCCCAAAACTTCAGCTATAGCCAAGGGGTCTGAAAGCCTGCCAACAGGTCATAAGTAAAGAGGTCAAATTGAGGAAGACGTCTTGGCCTTCATCAGAAGGAGACCATTCCCCACTTTAAAACCCACCAACCCATTTGAAGTGAAAGATTGCACAAGCATGAAGGAACTTTGGACTCAATAATAATACATTTTAAAATGGGGGCAGGTGGGTTAGCTAATGAATAGGTACTAGGCGTTTTGGGAATTATATGAATATGTAAGACTTTTTTAGATAAAGAACCACAGCCCGTGATTCTTTGCACACGGCGTTAGGTGAAGACTCATTGTGTGCCTGGTGCTGTAATAAACATACCACCTTCTAACTTTAACTGTGGCGAGTTCTATTCAGTGCTTCACCACAATGGCTCATGATACCAACCAATGGCTCATGATACCACCAACCAATGGCTGCATTATGCACCGTTCCTCTTTCAAAGGTTAACTACCCACGTGTTGCGGTGTGATCTCATGGTTTGCCTCAGATACCTCAGGTTTCTCCCTGTAGATTTCTTCTCCAAGTGTGTCAATCATCTCTCCTTTCCCCCACCCTGACCCCTGCTGAGTGCTGTCTGTCAGTCCTGGCATTCCAGAAGGGCATCAAGTGATTGGCAGAGTTCAAAAGATGCCTTACACCCCTGGAGGACATGGGGCCATCCTGGTGTCATTTGTCTCTTAAGACTTCCCCCCTACCTGGTTGGTGGGATCCCTGCCCCTTTCCTCCCCCTCTCCCCAGGGTTAAAAGGAACAGCAATCATGCGGTTCGAGAAGTTCTGTTAGAGCTGTTACTGGATTCAGAGGCCTGTGGGCCAGGAATAAAGCTCTGGATCGACTCCTTTCCTTCATCCTCGCCTTAAAGCTTCTCTGCCAAGGCAAACCCGAGCTCCTGCATGTCTAGACTTGTCTCTAGCGCCCAGCTGCAGCATCCAGTTTAGCCAAAGGTGTCTCTGAAGTGAAAACACCACAGTTGCCTCCTTTTAGTCAAGCAGCAAGGGCCGGACAAACCCCGGCACGTCCCTTCTGGCTATATAGGTAATTAATTCCAATACCCACAGATTGACTAATACATTGTTTCTCTTTCAAAGGTTAAGTTCCTACCCATTGAACAATACAGTTTTCTTCATTTCTCATTGCTGTACCCCCGCCCACAGCTCCCCTGTGACTGCAAAGGCCCCTTCAACAAGGCCCGCGACGGAACAGGGGGGAAAACGGTAGGGGGCGTGGGGGGAGGGAGATAAAGAGACGGAACCCCCAGTCCCAAACGGTACTGGGACGAAAGACCACGTGTAGAACCTCCTACATAAACTTGATTTGTTGCTATTCTGTTTTGTATTTACCCAAAATCACCTCATCTGCACCCCCTGGGACGACACCTGCTCAAACACGGATCAAATATGACAGGGCCTCGGACACAACTCCAGTCCCTGCCACAGTTGTTTGCAAAATATCCCATTCCTCAAATTCTCCTTTGCTGGCCAAGAGCCTCCTAAAAACACTTTCTTTCCCTTGAATGCGTTCCAGTTACCTTCTTAGAAGGAACACTCTCCCTATTCTCAAGGCCAAGATAGCCACTTGCACACATTAAGCACTGCAATGGAGGAATACAGGACTAAGGTCTGCCTGCTAAAGCTAAAGACTAAGCCCCATTTGTTACACTTAAATATTTTCCCAGCGCCTCTCCTTCCTACTCTGGGAATCAAACACAAACATTTTGTCATAAAGTCCTGCAAGTGCTATTAATGAGTGAAGACACATTATAACTTTTTTTCTGAAATTAATGAAGAAACCATAGATTGCCTACTGAAATTATTCTGCTCCCTTCGAAGTCACTACTCAAGCAAAACCCTCAGGCACATCCTCAATTCCCTCTCTCCCAGCAGCCCAGAGCTGCATTGCACAGCGCTTGCTGTGCGCCAGAGAGCACAAAGCAGGCTGGCCTGGTGGGCCTGAATATTTCTGCCAAACACTCTGCATCTCACACCTTTGCTCTGGCTCAGTGCAGAACTGCAGGATTGCAGGCGCTTCCTCCCAGAGCTGCGTGAGGCGCTGGCTCCTGCAGATGTGCCCTGCCAAGCTGTCCCTGCCTCACGCTGGCCTCGCTTCCCCTGGCAGAAGTGCCGGGCCTGCAGGAGGCTGCCCTGTGCTCCAGCCTGCCGAGCAGCCCGGCTCCCTCTCCCGGTGCCCAGAGCGCTGCACACACTGCTGACCTTTGCCAGGAGTTGCAGGGCAGCCGGCAGAAGAGGAGGAATCCTCAGCCAGCCCAGCGGCCCTCGGCTGCCCTTGGCCTTTCTCTGCTCCTGGGCACACTCCAGACGGCCAATGCCTCCAGGCTGGGCTGTGCCCAGCACGGCTGCGCTTCCCCTCGGGAGCAGCCAGCTGCCCCCCGGGCTCTGAGAGCGGAGGATTCGCCCGCTCCCAGGAACAGGCACCCAGGGCCCGGCTGCTGCCTCTTGCAGCTCCAAGGGCCTCCTTCCAGCCGGCCTCTGCCGGGGCTCAGCCTGCTCCGGCCTCTGCCGGGGCTCTGCTGGGGCTCCAGCCCGGCCAAGGCCGGGCCCGCTCTCACCTCCCAGGCGCTGACAGCTCTGCACCACAGGAGACCTTCCCGAGCAGCCTCTCTCATCTTTCTGCTTTCTCACTTGAGCAAGGCTCTCCTCCAGACAAAGAGATTTCCTCCAGACAAAGAGATTTCACTTAGGGATACATATCCAAGCAGCAGGAACTCAAATGACCTTGAGTTGCGACTGAAGGCCTGAATCCACACAGGATGTCTTGGCTGCCTCTCCCCTCCTTTGGTTTTGCCTGCAAATGCCATTACCTTTTCTGCCTCAACTAGAAATAACACAGCTGTGCCAAAACCAGCCAGTGGGCCATTTTCTAAAGGCAGTGTGGTCTGGAGTGGATGAATGAAGAAGAACCTTCTCCACTTGCAAACCATACCATAGAAGCTGAAAGTGTGACTTAGCACCAGTAAAAAACAACTGGTAATTCAGAAGAAAATGCTGAGCTCTCTGAAGGGGTCCAAAGGAGGGGAATTTTCCGAATTAGTTAATGTTTCTGAAACTTTATTTAATAATAATCCTAATCTATAAACCTATACTATAAACCTACTCTATAAATCAAAACTACTCAACAGTCCTACTCTAGAGTCCTACTCTACAATCCTACTCTAAGTTGGCTATGGAGATAACATAACATCTTGATTATTACATTCTTCTTCTCCACTCCTCCTTCTTCTTCTTCATCTTGATTGAGTTGATGAGTGGTGCCAGGCTGGACACTGGCTTGGCTGAAGTTACAAATGGATGCTGTCCACAGGAAAAAAAACAAAATAACAAAGAACATTGAACCATGACTTTCCAAGCTCAGTGCTCTGGAGACTCAATCAGGATTCCTCTGGGTCCTAAAAAGACCCAGAAAGAGGAGCAATGGGACCATCTGCTCCTCAATCATCATGTGCATGACCTTGCCATCACAGGCAAACCTGGCCCAGAATCCCACTCATCTGTTTATTGTGATGTCTTCATCTTGCTGCAATTTTTGCCCTGTCAGTGCTCTAGAAATGGTGCTTTCTGTCCCTGGGGTTTCTTCCTTGCAGGAAACTCCAATGACTCACATAGGTCCCCGCCTTTGCAAGACAGGCACTGTGCTCATTTCCACAGGGAGACAGAGCAGTGTCTACCTTTCCATGCCCTGTCCCTTGTGTGCTGGATGGCACCTTCCTTCCCAGCAGGGCCAGCCCAGTGGCGCTGGGTCCTGCAGTTCCCTCTCTGCCACACAACCTGGCCGTAACCCTGGCGCAGCTCCCGTCTGCTTGAGCGTGCCAGGCAGCAGATGGGGCTGGGACAAGTCCCTCCCAGCTGTCCCTGTTTGCGTGGCAGAAACCTCTAAGGGTGGGCTGGGGGCACAAACCAGGGCCCCCCAATCTCTGACTGCTCAGCTGGGACTGGTTTCCTTGGATTCCTGTACCACCATTTCATGTCTCTGTACCCTGCATTGCTCTACGTCAATTCTTTTGCCATTAGATAAAACGGAACACCCCACCAAATTACAAAACAGGGCGGCAGAAACAGTCAGAAAACAGAGCACCTCTCCTCTCAGGAAATGCAGAGAGGTGGAGTTATTCAGTTTTGTGAAGAACAGGCCCCAGGGAGACTTTATTGCCCCTTTCCAAGACTTCAGAGTGGTTTTGAAGAAAGTGGGGGACACCTTTTTTACCAGGTCCAGTTACAATAGAATGTGATGAATATTTTTAATCAAAATGGGGATCAAGTCAGAGTAGGTCTAAGGAAGAACTTGTTTACTCAGAGCATAGTGCAACCCTGGCACAGGTTGCCCCAAAACCTTGTAGGTGCCCTATCCCTGCAACCATTCTGGTTCCGGTGGCAAAGGGCTCTGAGCAACCTGATCGCTTTAAAGATGTCCCTGCTCATTGCACTAGGGAGGACCTTTACAGGGCCCTGCCAGCCCAGCCCAGTCTAGGATTCCTCACCATTTTCACTTGAAGAGCACCAAGAGTGGAGGTGAGGAGGAAGGGGGCTCATCTGATGCCTTGGACGTGAGTGGAGGAGCCCATCCCTCGGACCCTGTTTCACCTGCAGCCCCTTCACATTTTACCTTCAGGAGCTCCTTGGCAGACCAGCGCCACTTCACGTCTGTCTGCAGGCAGCAGCTCAGGAAGTCACACAGGCAAGATGAGAATCGGTTGGGCTGCCGCAGCTGTGGTCTCTCTCCCCTGGCTGTCAGAATTTGAGCCTGCAGAAAAAGGAAACACAAGGCTCCACCTGCTTCTTTCACATCTCTAAGTGCTCTCCCACATCCAATTGTTTAAGCTCCATTCTGCAGTGGCAGTTTCTGCCCTGGCAGAGACCCAGAGATGACTTTCCTTTACCAACCAAAAACCCAAATCCCAATGCAGCCACAGCTTTTCCAACATTCAGCAGATCTTGCCTTGGCAGCTGATTTCATTGACTGACTTAGTAAGTGGGAGCTACATCAGCAAAGCATGTTTCCTTCCTTGAGGATTCACACCAGCTTGACAGGATTTTTGGAAGAGGGACTTTGCTATACTAACTCTACTATTTCCAAGGATTAGTACATGAAAGGCATCTCTGCAGTGCTTGTTGGTCTCTGAAGCACAACTGCCATAAAACAAATCTCATTGAGCTTCTTTTCCTCTTCTAGAAAACAGCGGTAAGTGGAAGGAAAGAAAAGAAATCCACCAGCTATTCCTCAGGAAAGGAAAACAAATATTTGGGATCTCATATTCAACACAGACACATTAAGATGCATGCACAAATATATTGAGATGAAAATGCCTGCTTGGGTGCACAGGAGCCACCTGTAGCTCTGTCTCTCAGCTGCAAGTTTTTGCTTCTTTATGTGGCAAAAGGAAACCTTTTCATGGTCAAATCAGAAGAAGTGCCATGCCTATGGTCACCCTCTGCTCATTTGGATACTCAAGTCAATGCATTAATGATGTGCCCATCGCAGAAAGTGTTGGGTAAGAAATGGGAGGTTTGACAGAATCTCCATGACCCCAGGCTGCAGCCTGGTCTCCATAAAAATGCCCATCATAACAATAACAGCTCTGTGCTGGTGGCACTTGGAAATAGATGGTGACCAAAGAGACTTTGTTATTATCCTCTTCAATCCAAAGAAAAATTTCCAAGCCTAAACCAACAAACAAACAGCGCTTGAGTAGAAATAATTAGGACAGCTTTCTTTCCTTTTCCCACACCACCAGAGGTCACAAAGGGGGTTTTATCCTGTCCCTCTGCAGCTGTGCTCAGCCACTGGCCGTGGTGGGGAGCTGGAGTCCTCCCTGTCATTAGAACTGTGCAGGCCAGGGATGGCCCTGCTCCTGTGGTAAAGAAGCACAGCACCGGTGTCAACTGCCCACGTTGGATCCCAGCCCAGGCACCTGGCTGCAAGCTCATCAACTTGTGAAAGCACCAAGAAACAGCCAAGGGTTTGGCATACAATTCCAACTGCAGTCGGAGAAAAACACATCCTAAACTTATCCAGGCCACCCACACACATGACTGAACAATGTACAGATGACTTGAAAACCTGAACGTTTCAAAGACCAACAGGATTTGGAAAAGATGCTACAGTATGGAGGAAAATTGATGTGCTGTGGTTCAAAAAGGAAAGAGCAAGCAGAACTGCTTGGGCATTGCTTTGGTGGTTGTTTCTCTTTTGCTTTCTCTTTTTCCATAAAACTGAAACTGGGAAGACACAACCTCAATTTTGAAGGACATTAATCACATATCCAACTGTTCCACTGAAAAATTCTTGTCCTTTAGAGCCAGAGCTCCAACAGGGGTCAAAAAGCAAAGGAGAAATGTCAGGCATGGCTGGAGGCCAAAATGGCAGGTTTCTGAACTGCTTAGGTTTCTGAACTGCCACTTCCCTTCTGAAGCAACCAAAGCTACAGTGGATGATGATGTGCTGCAGGGACATTTTTAGAAGGGGACCTTGGTGGAAGTGGGGCCAGCAGATGGCAATGGGATTTTGTCCAATGGCACACAGAACATGGGACAGGTGAGAAAGACGGTGGGATCAGTGAGTATTTGCTCCTTACCGAAACAGGAGTTGCATTCCTGCAAGGAACTTCTTGTTCCACCATTTCAATGCCCACGATCCCAAAAGACCATATGTCCACTTTGGGGCCATATGGTTGACCTTTCACCACTTCAGGCGCCAGCCACCCAGAAGTGCCGGCCACAGAGCTCTGTCTGCTCTGCTCAGGGGTGAGCTGAACAAAGAGGCCAAAGTCAGCTGTGGAGACAACAACAAACAATGAAAGCCAGCTCCAATTAGGAAACCAAGCAAAAGAATTCCCCACTCTCAGGCTAAGCATGTGCTCTTGAATCTCCTGGAGAACTGTCCACGCTGGATTTCCTTGGGGCTTTAGCCAAGGGAGTATGGAATTGGCCACATCCAAAAAAACCCAGGTTTTTTAAAGCTGCTCCCAGCAGTGGACTTTATTCCCCTGAAGCTTTAGATTGTAGCTCCCTTCCTCCAGAAGGGACACACACAGACCAAGAGCAGGCTTGACTTCTTGTGGTTCCTTCTCATACCTCTGTGCACGTTGCAACTGTGCCCTCAGCTCACAGCAGGGGTCCCTGCACTGCCACCAGCACCATTTCTGGGGAGCTGGCAGTCACTCAAAGCAGCCCCACACCCACATCCCAGGAACTGCACCTGACCAAGAATATACTGACCCAGCTTGACAGAACCATCGCTTCTGAGAAGGATGTTGCAGCTCTTCACATCTCGGTAGATTACATGGTTTGAGTGGAGAAAATCCAGTCCTTGCAGGCACTGAGAGAAGATACAGAAAGAAGAGGGAAAAAATAAGCGATGGGATTTCATCACACAAGAAAGGAAACAAAGAACCTAAAAGATTCCCTTTCCCCAGGGGAATGGGGAGTAATGGCAGAACACAGTGCCACTGAGAGGAAGAGCTTGCTGCTCCAACACTTGCAGAGCAGGACCGTACTGAGGAAAGGCACGTCAGCTTTTGAAAGAGCAACAGAACCTGCTCTTGTAGACTGTCCCCTGCAAACCAGCCAGGATGACTCCTGCTGCAGTGGATGTGCTATCTCCATGCAGAAGACAAATGAGGGTTTTGCCAAAAACAAAAAGTCCCTCCCTTTGGTGTGAAGCAGATCACTTTTGGGTGGGAGGCTGCATGACAAAGGTTTTATTGCTGGCCTCAGCACAGACTTGGAAGTATCACACCAGTCACCTTCCTGAAGCAAAGAGCATTTTTGTTGCACTACTATCCTTTTCAGCTGAGGACTGTGAGAAACGAGTCTCTCTTTTTTCTTTGCTGCTTGTTTCAAATCCTGCCACCAGCACCTTTGCTTTCACAGGCAAGGAATGCAGTGAAGACAGGCTCCAGGCAAATGTTTAGAGAGGCAAGGTGGAGAACAGCAAATACAAATACATGAGGCAGAGCATGAGTACAACAGCAGGAGATAAGAGTACTGGCACTGACTACAGTGAGTGCAGGGGCACTGGCAGGCATTTCACTTGAGATGCTTTTACTTGCCCATAGAACAGCAGCAACACAGAAACACAGCTTGACACATGAAACCTCTCGTGGTCTGAGCCCCTGTTTCCCAGCCAATCCTGCCCAAGCCCTTGGAAACTCAGATGGGATTGCTGACCTCCCGACTGATGGCTGCCATGTGGTCTTCAGACAGGCAAGTCTTGCTGATGACGTCGCTCAGAGTGCCTCCATCCATGTACTCTATAACTAGCCAGAGTTCATCACCCAGAAGGTAGCTGAAAGAAGGAAACAAGGCTGTGGAGATGAATGTGCATGGGTACCTTGATTTTTTACTTCTAGGTTTCTTGTTTCCAGCTGCCTTTGTGACTAGGACAGAATCAAAGGAATAGACATTCCCTTTCGACTGTGCATTGTTTGCAATCTGTGCAGTCTCAAGAAGAAAGGCATAGCTGTGAAAAAGGAGATGTCTTAAATGGCCAGCAAGTAAAAAATGCAGTTTAGTAACTGATAAAAAACTTGTCACACTGTGTGTTTCTGGAAATAAGCACCGAGTCTTCCTGGCACAGAAAGCAATGGAAAAGAGGGGACACAATCCAAGGGAAACTTATGTTAGTTTATCGTACGTAAAAAGACACTTGAAAAAATCAAGCCCCAAAACAAAGTGGTGGCTGTGAACTTACAGGCTATTGATTTTGTAAGATATGACTGATCCAGGTTTTTGAGTAATTTTCAAACTATGTATGCCAGAGAAGACTCATGCAGACAAGATGCACTCTCTTCCCATCCATTAGAGATGAGCAGAGCAATAATAATTAGCCAGTAATTACAGCTCTATTTTCTGCCACTGACCAAAGTGGGATTTTAGCTTGCATGTTTGCTCTTTGTAAAGAAACATTCACAAAAACTCACCTGTCTAAATAGTTGATCAGGTTGGGATTCCTATTAATTTTCATGACCATGAGTTCATTGACTTTTAATTTCCCCTTCCTCAGTCCTTTTAGATTTATTTTCTTTATGGCCACCTAAAATGACATTGAAAATCAGTAACTTGAGAAGTTGGTGGCACAAGACCACAACGCACATGGAGGGAGTGATTTTGCAATGACACAGCTGAGCTGTGCCAAACTGCCTTGTGATTAGGCACTGCAGTAATTAGGAACTGACATTCCAACAGCCCATTTCTCTGCTCCCTTGGGGGCCAGTTACAGGACACGTGGGGCCACTGATGTTGTGCCTTGACCACTTGGTAACAGCGGTGTCTCAGCTATCACCCACAAACCTCTGACCACACTCTTTGCTGCTTTGTTTGGGATTCAGAAGAAGTAATCCATGCCTTAATACTCTGTGGATACATCTTGGGCTGTGGGCAGGGCTTAGGGCTTTTAGGGACCCCTTGCAGATCTCTCCCTGCGTGCAGTTCCCAAGTGCAGCACTGCAGGTGGCTAAGGAACTACCAGTAACTTTCAGATGGATTTGGTGGCAGCCAGAAATGAGAATTCAGCACTCTGAAGCTGTAGCCCCAAAGAGCAGTGAGGTGCTCGAAGGCACCACCTTTGTTTTAGCAATGGAGAGCGAGTGAGCGCCTCCTTCTCTGAAAGGAACCGCTGCCCTCCGTGCCTTCCTTGCGGCAGCTGAGGAGGACAAAGTGCCAAATGTATTTTGCAGGTTGGCACCAGTCTGTGCTTCTTGTGCCTTTTCAGCACAGCTCTGCCCAAAGCTCCAGCCACAGCTCACAGCAGACAGGAAAGCCCCTCAAGAGCAACAGAGTCTGCGGGGCCTGTTGACATTTACCTCTCCTCCTGTGGCATTGTCAAGTGCTCTGCACACATCTCCAAAAGTCCTAGAAACAAAAAAGCAGCAAAGAAAGTAGAAGCCATTTAGATCTTGCAGTGAAAGCCAGCCCACACAGGAGATCTCTGCTGGAAGTGCCAAAAACCTGCAGCATGCAGGAGAGCTCTGCCAGAAGGCAGATGATGCATTTTCCTCTCAAATGCATGGGCACTGGGCCTGTCCCTGAAGTGCTTGGGTTTACTGCCTTAGCTCAAAAAGAGAGCTGCTTCTTTCATCTCGGGTTTCAGTTTCTAAACTGTTCAGTTTTTATCCTGACCACAGAGTATTTCCTTCAGCAAACTCACAGAAATGTTCCTGAAAACTGTTATCTGACAGCTATCACGGAGGAGGTTTCTCTTTCAGGCAAGCAAGTTTCTTCCCTCTTTATTAGTGTGGCAGTATGATTTAGAGATATATAAAAATGCTAAGGAAATTAACACAGAAGTGTCTCACACTTGAGAGATGAGATTTTCCAGGTCCTGTTCCTTGCTGCAGGCAAGACCTCGGCAGCATAGAGGTGTCTCTGACAATGCCTTCTGTGCACACACAGAAATGGCAGCACTTCTGAGCAGCACTGAGAGATGGGACAGTCTACCCCCAGTGTGTGAACATGGGGATAGATGTCTGTTTGCAGCTTGCCTGACTTCACACTGGATAGACATTCTACCAGAAAAACACCTGGCCCATGGTTATGTAGAAGTAACTGCGGTTGGACTCACCCTCTGCCAATATCTTCCAGTTTGGTGTATTTCATCTTGGGATTTTCCTTGTTTACTATTTTCCCTGAAGGAAACAAAATGCAAGATGCTGACATAAAAGCAGAGATCTCAGCTTCCAGGAGATACAAAAGGCAGCCCCAGTGCCTGGAGCTCTGAGCCCTTTGTGGTCAGCTGGATAACAACAACAACCAGACAGACAGCTCTGCAGCACAGGTGGCCAGCACAGAGACTGATTTTCTACAGCAATTCCTGTGGGGACTCCTAAATGTCCCTGTGACACCAAACTCAGGAGAAACATTTGGTATGGCAATGCTGACATGTGCACACAATGCACTGTCCCTCAGACAAGAAATGCAGCAGACATACTCAGCAGCTCCAGGGAGTCACTCTCAACCTCCTGTTGCTGAGCAGCAGCTGGGTCAGCGCGGGAGGTGAACAAACTGCCCCGGCTCCACTTCTCAGGTCGGGGAGAAAAGGCTCCTTTAGACAATGCTGCTGCTGCTGCAGCAGGTTTGGTGACAGAGCTTGTGTAGATCTGGGACAAGAAATGAGTTGATGTCAGAAAGGTGACTGGCAGAGAATACCCTGAAATCCCTTTTTGAAATGCAAGCCCTTAGAAAGGTGCTCTCAGCCACATGCAGGGTTCTTAAATGATTTTTTTCTGATGTCCACTTCTCAAACTGGATGGATCAAAACCAAAGGCTAGTTTTACTCGAATGGCCAGATTCATGTTCCATTTTCATGGATTTTCCAAAGGATGACTGCCACAATGACCATTCTACTTCCTCTCAAGGATTCCTTTCCCCCTCCAAGGGCTGCAGACACATTTGCAGCTCCTTGTTCAAGTGTTCTGCCTCCTCCCACTGTGTTCTCTTTTCCTGCACCATCTTCAGGTCATGCTCAACCTGCAGTACTTCTGGTGGGCACTGTTCCTGTGCCTCACTCCTAACCTGGGGCTCTTCATTGCCAGACATTCGCTGGTAGTCTTCGCAGGCTGCCCGGTGAGATGCCAACACTTGCTCCTCAAATGAAACAGAACAAAGCAGTCAGACACTACAGCTTGTCCCTGTCAGCCAAGAGTCATCGACTGTGAGGAAAGGGAAAGAACAGATTGACGAGGGATACAGACAGCTTGTTTCAATCCTCCATCTGGGGCACCATGTTCCACTGTAAAAACACCTCAAGAAACAAGGAGAGCAGGAACAGGCCAGCAGGAATCAATTTGGATGACTGCTGGCCAAAAGGCCAAAGGACAAGTCCCTCTATCCATGGCAGCAGCGGAGATTCAGTGCACCAGGAAATGTCCTTCAGAGTGACTGTGACACACACTACAGCAGGATGTCACTCAGAGGCATCACTCCACTCCCTGCCGTTCTGCACTGGAAAGGCAAGAAAGGCAGAAACCACCAGTTTGGTGATTTGATGCAGTGACTGCATCCCTCTTTCACTCACTTGCTTTTGTAGAGACTGAGGGAAGGGATTAAGTTTCTCTCTGATGATTTTCATTTCATCCTCCAGCCTCTTCTGCCTTGCCTTCATCCTAGTGTCAGCTGTCTGAAGCTCTGCGTTCAGCTGTTCCTTCATCTTCTCTAAAAAACAAGTGAGAGGATGTTTCATGAGTGGAGTGCCTGCCACTCTTTCACTTACCTGGTTTTGTTGATCGCCTCTCTGCTGATGGAGATTCTCCTCTTGAATACTTCCCACGTCTTCCTTCTTCTTTCTCTTCACGTCCATGATGTCACTCTGAGCTTTGGGCAGCTCTGCTTGTGGCTCTGCCTTGATCTTCTGGACACACAAATGCAGAGCAAGTGACTGGGAGCTGCCATCAGGCTCAGTTTTTTTCCTCTTGCAGCCTCAAAATCACATTTATTCAACCACTTCTTTCTGCTTCCCTCCCCACATCTGCTTCCAATGTAACCCTCCTGTCCCAGGGCTGATCTCTGCAGATTCCAAGGCTCTGTGCTTCCAGTGCCTGTGGGACTCCTGGCCTCCTCAGTCCCAAGAGCTCTGGTTTATGCCCCTCTCCCTGCCCTCCCCTCTGTCACCTGGCCAGTCAGGCTTACCTGGCCATTCTCCTGTGGCTCTTCCACCTGCTGCCTGAGCTGCTCTTCCTGCTCTTGGGCAGGGAACAGCTCTCCCTGAGTCTGCCATGGCATCTCTGTTGAAGCAGTGTGCTCCTGCTCTCTCTCTAGAAGCACCTGCACAGAAAGCAAGAGAAGATGGGTTTCAACTTCCCATACGGCCTTTGTGGGCCAAGACTCAAAGACTGCTGGGCTCACACGTTCCCAAAGCACTGTGCTGCTGCTCTGCTGGGTCATTCTCTGCCCGAGGGGAGGCACAGATTCCAAAGTGAGCCTGGCACTACAATCAGGGGCCAACTGGGACTGAAGCTCCAACAGCCTCTCAGGCAGCTGACAGGGAAGGTGTGGCATTTCTCAAGGGTCTGCTGAGCGCCTCCCTCTGCTTCTGCCATGTCCTGTTTGTCTTTCAGTAGTGACTGACAGCCCTCCCTGTCCCACAGCTCCATCCTGGCTCTGCAGGTGGCTTCCTGGGTGAGCACAGCCCTTGTGAGAGACACTTGTGGAGTTCATGTTCTCTTCACCACCTAAAACATGGAATACTTCACCACTCTAGGACAGGCAGAAAATTAAAGAATTAACTGGGGGGTTCAAGGAACAAGAGGCTGGAGGAGAAAAACAGCTCTGAGAGAAAAAACCCACAATATCTGAAGGGGGAGACATCTCTGCTTGCTCTGAATTGGTTGACGAAACATGTCTCTAATCCTCTCCTGAAAGGGATGCTTTAGGTGAGCTTTGCACCTCCAAGTGCCTTGGACCAGGGTCAGGAATATTCAATTATGCAAATGTTACATAGCGTAGATAGATAGATAGATAGATAGATAGATAGATAGATAGATAGATAGATAGATAGATAGATAGATAGATAGATAGAAAGACAGACAGACAGACAAACAGAGAGACAGACAGGTCTCACCACTATAGTCTCTCTTTACTGTCCTTTCTGTTGCTACACAAATCAAAACTTGGTAGCCAGTGCCCCGATCAGCAGCAACCCTGAGATTGCTCTCCTGTTGCTTCAATAAAGCACATTCTTGGGGAATCTGGAGCGTGTAGGTCCTTATGGAAAGGGATCAGACCCAGAGCATTGCACTGGGAACTGCACTCTGTGCATGTGTGCTTGGACAAATTCTTCTCTTGGACTTGACCGCACACATGGTGCATAAGGAGCTGTAATCAGAAATGCAGCCCAGCCCTGCCCAGCTCCCCTGATCTCTGAGCACCAACTGGAATCCAAGGGCATTGATTCCCTGCCCAAATCCCAAACACAACAAAAACTGATTCCTTGGGCTCGAAAAAGAGAGAGGTACTGTTAAACTGAATGTGAAGTGCAAGGTGTACACTGGTAACTACACTGGCAGAAGAAAAGATCCTTCTGCACCAAGACGCATGTCCGAAACAATGAGTTCTCATGCAAATATATTGCATCTTCAACAACTACCAATGTGCAAAATAAAATTCAACCAGAATATCTCATGGTGCTCGAAAAGGCCAGGAAAGATGCAGGAAAATCAACACAATCATCACCATGCAATTTATCAAAACCCAAGTGACAGCTATGCAATTTATCAAAATCCAAGCGACACCTGGGCCAAAAGACTTTGTAGAACTGAACAAGAACTCAAGAAAACTGCAGACCAGTTTCACAAGCCAAACACACTGTTTCAAAATGGGAAAACAAAAAAAAGCCCAGTGACTTCCAGGACTACCACGTGTACGCTCATCAATAGCTCTGCAGAAGCCCAGAGATAGAGCTTCCCTGAGCCAAGCAGCCAGATGCTCAACCCAAGGCAACAGCCCTTTGGGGCCTCAACATGACAGTTCAAAGGCAAAGTTCTGCTGATGCTGCCTGCAGGAAATCCCTAGCTCCTGGCAGGACTCCAGCACTCAGCAGCCTCAGCCAGCAACAGGAAGCGCTGGCTGCTCCAAAACTTGCACCTCTGCCTTGCACTAAAGACAGCACAACCCACAACTGGCACTTACGGGCTCAGGATATCCAGGCTCTGGTGTGACCATTGATGGAGTCTGGCGCTCATCCATCTCAATTTGCTCCTCTTTGGCTTCTTCTCCAGGAGCAGCGGGAGCCAGGGGAGAGACGGCTGTTGGTTCTGTCAGCTGTGGCAAGAGAGAAGCATGAGGCACAGGCTGTCACCTATCATTTAGAACCTCATTTCTTTTCAGATCTACCACCACATCTTCTAAGGAGAAATCAGAACATTTCGTAGCGACAAAGGGGTTCTAAGTCCCACAGGCTAAAATAAAATATGCCACATATATAGAAATGTAGATGCATATAAGGTCGATATTCCTTCCTGGCTGCTATCAGAAAGCAACATTGTCTCTGTAAAATGGAACTTTTAGTTCTTAAAAGCTCAGAAATGGAAACGCAGGAAAGTGACAGCAACACCTTTGGTTCTGCTGCTGCAGATGTGGAAAATTCAAACTAGATCAGAATCCCATCCAGGGCTTAAAAAGGGTGAGAAACATTTTCCAGAAGCATCATTGCTTGCTGGAAAAGGAGAAAATGAACAGGGCAAATCTCTCCTAGCAAACCAACAAGCCAACAAGCCAACAAGGCACAACATGGAAGTGTCACCCACTCCAGTGTCTAAAGCACTTGGATGCAGTGAGGGCATGTTTAGTAGGAAAACGGCCTGTGTGGTGAGCACTGTCATGCAGGGATTGATGGCAGTCTGCCTGAATGTCACTCGTGAGCCTCCCATTGTCCATGGTAAAGCTCCTTCAGCACCTCCTCACTGGCCTTGTGCTGCACCCCCTTGCCCAGCTCCCCTGTCCTTCTGTGCACACGCTGCAGCCCCTCAATGACTTTCTGCTTCCCAGGGGCCCACAAGTGCACACAGCACTCCAGCTGTGGCCGCAGCGCTGCCCAGCACAGGGCCACGCTCACTGCCCTGCTCCTGCTGCCCCACTGCTGCTGACACAGGCCAGCGTGCCCTTGGCCTTCTTGGCCACCTGGTCCCAGGCTGGCTCTTCTTCAGCTGATCTTCTACTGCACCTCTGGGGCCTTTTCACCATGCAGCTTCCCAGCCCCAGAGTTGCCCATTTGACTTCAAATACAGCATCCACCATTTCTAGATGGCCTTCTTGTTCTGAGCAACACAAGGCAGCAGTCAAGGACTTGCAGCTTCACCCCCAGTCCATGCTCCAAGGCACTTGCCAAAGCTGCAGACTTCATCACTTAATGCATCAACAGAAACTTGCCCATTGATGCTTTTTTGCCTCACCAGGAAGCTTCATAACTACTCACTTTCTTTCTTTGGTTAAACGGGATAAGAAGGGCCCCCACAGCTTCATGGACAACACAACCATCTCAAAAGCCAAATGTCACCTGGCCCAAAAGACTTTATAGAACTGAAGAAGAAATCAAGAAAACTGCAGACCAGTCTCACAAGCCAAACACACCTTTCCAAAAAGGGAAATCAAACAAAAAAAGCCCCTGACCTCCAGCACTACCACGTGTGCCCTCGGCCATAGCACTGCAGAAGCCCAGAGATAGAGCTTCCCTGAGCCAAGCAGCCAGATGCTCTCCCAGAGGCACCAGCCCTTTGCGGCCTCAACATGACAGGTCAAAGGCCAAGTTCTGCTGACGCTGCCTGCAGGAAATCCCTAGCTCCTGGCAGGACTCCAGCACTCAGCAGCCTCAGCCAGCAACAGGAAGCGCTGGCTGCTCCAAAACTTGCACCTCTGCCTTGCACTAAAGACAGCACAACCCACAACTGGCACTTACGGGCTCGGGATATCCAGGCTCTGGTGTGACCATTGATGGAGTCTGGCGCTCATCCACCTCAATTTGCTCCTCTTTGGCTTCTTCTCCAGGAGCAGCGGGAGCCAGGGGAGAGATGGCTGTTGGTTCTGTCAGCTGTGGCAAGAGAGAAGCATGAGGCACAGGCTATGACCTATCATTTAGAACCTCATTTCTTTTCAGATCTACCACCACATCTTCTAAGGAGAAATCAGAACATTTCGTAGCTGACATAGGGATTCTAAGTCCCACAGACCAAATTAAAATGGGCCAATTCAAGAGAACTCTAGATTGATATAAGGTTGATATTCCTTCCTGGCTGCTATCAGCAAGCAACGTTGTCTCTGTAAAACGGAGCTTTTAGTTCTTGAAAGCTCTGAAATGGAAAAGTAGGAAAGCGACAGCAACGCCTTTGCTACTGCTGCGGCACATGTGGAAAACTCAAACTGGATCACAATCTCATCCAGGGCTGCAAAAGGGCAGGAAATGTTGTGCAGAAGCATCTTTGCTTGCTGGAAAAGGAGAAAATGAACAGGGCAAATCTCTCTTAGCAAACCAACAAGCCAACAAGGCACAACATGGAAGTGTCACCCACTCCAGTGTCTAAAGCACTTGGATGCAGTGAGGGCATGTTTAGTAGGGAAATGATCCTGTGTGGTGAGCACTGTCATGCAGGGATTGATGGCAGTCTGCCTGAAGGTCACTCGTGAGCCTCCCATTGTCCATGGTAAAGTTCCCTCAGCACCTCCTCACTGGCCTTGTGCTGCACCCCCTTGCCCAGCTCCCCTGTCCTTCTGTGCACACGCTGCAGCCCCTCAATGACTTTCTGCTTCCCAGGGCCCACAAGTGCACACAGCACTCCAGCTGTGGCCGCAGCGCTGCCCAGCACAGGGCCACGCTCACTGCCCTGCTCCTGCTGCCCCACTGCTGCTGACACAGGCCAGCGTGCCCTTGGCCTTCTTGGACATCTGGTCCCAGGCTGGCTCTTCTTCAGCTGATCTTCTACCGCACCCCTGGGGCCTTTGGAACCCATGCAGCTTCCCCAGCCACAGAGTTGCCCATTTGACTTCAAATACTGCATCCACCATTTCTAGATGGCCTTCTTGTTCTGAGCAACACAAGACAGCAGTCAAGGACTTGCAGCTTCACCCCCAGTCCAGGCTCCAAGGCACTTGCCAAAGCTGCAGACTTCATCACTTAATGCATCAACAGAAACTTGCCCATTGATGCTTTTTTGCCTCACCAGGAAGCTTCATAACTACTCACTTTCTTTCTTTGGCAACACGGGATAAGAATGGCCCCCCACAACTTCATGGACAACAGAACCATCTCCTTGCAGCTTCTCAAAAGCCAAATGTCACCTGGCCCAAAAGACTTTGTAGAACTGAAGAAGAACTCAAGAAAACTGCAAACCAGTCTCACAAGCCAAACACACCTTTCCAAAAAGGGAAAACAAACAAAAAAAGCCCCTGACCTCCAGCACTACCACGTGTGCCCTCGGCCATAGCACTGCAGAAGCCCAGAGATAGAGCTTCCCTGAGCCAAGCAGCCAGATGCTCTCCCAGAGGCACCAGCCCTATGGGGCCTCAACACGACAGGTCAAAGGCCAAGTTCTGCTGACACTGCCTGCAGGAAATCCCTAGCTCCTGGCAGGACTCCAGCACTCAGCAGCCTCAGCCAGCAACAGGAAGCACTGGCTGCTCCAAAACTTGCACCTCTGCCTTGCACTAAAGACAGCACAACCCACAACTGGCACTTACGGGCTCAGGATATCCAGGCTCTGGTGCGACCAACGATGGAGTCTGGCGCTCATCCACCTCAATTTGCTCCTCTTTGGCTTCTTCTCCAGGAGCAGCGGGAGCCACGGGAGAGATGGCTGTTGGTTCTGTCAGCTGTGGCAAGAGAGAAGCATGAGGCACAGGCTGTCACCTATCATTTAGAACCTCATTTCTTTTCAGATCTACCACCACATCTTCTAAGGAGAAATCAGAACATTTCATAGCTACACAGGGATTCTGTGTCCCACAGAACAAATTAAAATGGGCCAATTCAAGAGAACTCTAGATTGATATAAGGTTGATATTCCTTCCTGGCTGCTATCACCAAGAAACGTTGTCTCTGTAAAAAGCAGCTTTTATTCATGAAAGCAATGAAATGGAAAAGTAGCAAAGTGACAGCAGCGCCTTTGCTGCTACTGCTGCTGCAGAGGTGGAAAACTCAAACTGGATCACAATCTCATACAGTGCTGCAAAACGGCAAGAAATGTTGTGCAGGACCATCTTTCCTTGCTGGAAAGAAGAAAATGAACAGAGCAAACCTCTTTTACCAACCATCAAGCCAACAAGCCAACAAGGCACAACATGGAAGTCTCACCCACTCCAGCGTCTAAAGCACTTGGATGCAGTGAGGGCATGTTTAGTAGGGAAATGATCTGTGTGGTGAGCACGGTCATGCAGGGATTGATGGCAGTCTGCCTGAAGGTCCCTCAAGAGCCTCCCATTGTCCATGGTAAAGTTCCCTCAGCACCTCCTCACTAGCCTTGTGCTGTACCCCCTTGCCCAGCTCCCCTGTCCTTCTGTGCACACGCTGCAGCCCCTCAATGACTTTCTGCTTCCCAGGGGCCCACAAGTGCACACAGCACTCCAGCTGTGGCCGCAGCGCTGCCCAGCACAGGGCCACGCTCACTGCCCTGCTCCTGCTGCCCCACTGCTGCTGACACAGGCCAGCGTGCCCTTGGCCTTCTTGGACACCTGACGCCAGGCTGGCTCTTCTTCAGCTGATCTTCTACCGCACCCCTGGGGCCCTTTTGGGCCACGCACTCTCCTGTCACAGAGTTGCCCATTTGACTTCAAATACAACATCCACCTTTTCTGGATGGCGTTCTTCTTCTGAGCAACACAAGGCAGCAGTCAAGGACTTGCAGCTTCACCCCCAGTCCATGCTCCAAGGCACTTGCCAAAGCTGCAGACTTCATCACCTAATGCATCAACAGAAACTTGCCCATTGATGCTTTTTTGCCTCACCAGGAAGCTTCATAACTACCCACTTTCTTTCTTTGGCAACACGGGATAAGAATGGCCCCCACAGTTTCATGGACAACAGAACCATCTCAAAAGCCAATGTCACCTGGCCCAAAGACTTTGTAGAACTGAAGAAGAACTCAAGAAAACTGCAAACCACACTCACATTCAAACACACCTTTCCAAAAGGGAGAACAAACAAACAAAGTCCCGTGACCCCAGCACTACCACGTGTGCCCGCGGCCTTAGCACTGCAGAAGCCCAGAGATAGAGCTTCCCTGAGCCAAGCAGCCAGATGCTCTCCCAGAGGCACCAGCCCTATGGGGCCTCAACACGACAGATCAAATGCCAAGTTCTGCTGACGCTGCCTGCAGGAAATCCCTAGCTCCTGGCAGGACTCCAGCACTCAGCAGCCTCAGCCAGCAACAGGAAGCGCTGGCTGCTCCAAAACTTGCACCTCTGCCTTGCACTAAAGACAGCACAACCCACCACTGGCACTTACGGGCTCAGGATATCCAGGCTCTGGTGTGACCATTGATGGAGTCTGGCGCTCATCCACCTCAATTTGCTCCTCTTTGGCTTCTTCTCCAGGAGCAGCGGGAGCCACGGGAGAGATGGCTGTTGGTTCTGTCAGCTGTGGCAAGAGAGAAGCATGAGGCACAGGCTGTCACCTATCATTCAGAACCTCATTTCTTTTCAGATCTACCACTACATCCTCTAAGGAAAAATCAGAACATTTCGTAGCGACATAGGGATTCTAAGGCCCACAGACTAACATAAAATGGGCCACAAAAGAACTCTACATTGATGTAAGATTGATATTCCTTCCTCGCTGCTATCAGCAAGCAACGTTGTCTCTGTAAAACACAGGTTTTATTTCTTGCAAGCTCAGAAATGGAAACGCAGGAAAGCGACAGCAAAGCCTTTGCTGCTGCTGCAGGATATGTGGAAAACTCAAACTGGATCAGAATCTCATCCAGGACTTCAAATGGCAGGAAACATTCCGCAGAACCATCATTGCTTGTGGGAAAAGGTGAAAATGAACAGGGCAAATTTCTCCTTGCAAACCAACAAGCCAACAAGCCAATAAGCCAACAAGGCACAACATGGAAGTCTCCCCCACTCTAGTGTCTGAAGCACTTGGATGCAGTGAGGGCATGCTGGTACGTAAAAGGTCCGTGTGGTGAGCACTGTCATGCAGGGATTGATGGCAGTCTGCCTGAATGTCACTCGTGAGCCTCCCATTGTCCATGGTAAAGCTCCTTCAGCACCTCCTCACTGGCCTTGTGCTGTATCCCCTTGCCCAGCTCCCCTGTCCTTCTGTGCACACGCTGCAGCCCCTCAGTGACTTTCTGCTTCCCAGGGCCCCACAAGTGCACACAGCACTCCAGCTGTGGCTGCAGCGCTGCCCAGCACAGGGCCACGCTCACTGCCCTGCTCCTGCTGCCCCACTGCTGCTGACACAGGTAACGATTCCTGTGGCCTTTTTTGCCACCTGGTCCCAGTCTGGCTCTTCCTTCAGCTGATCTTCTACCGCACCCCTGGGGTCTTTTAACCCATGCAGCTCCCCAGCCACAGGGTTGCCCATTTGCCTTTAATAAGACATTGAGCATTTGGAGATGGCCTTCTAGTTCTGAGCAACACAAGACAGCTATGAAGGACTTGCAGCTTCATCCCCACTCTAGGCTCCAAGGCACTTAGCAAAGCTGCAGATTTCATCACTAAATCCATCAACACAAACTTGCCCCTTCTCCTTTTTTGCCTCAGCAGGAGGCCTCATAAGTACTCTCTTTCTTTGGCAACAAGGGTTAAGAAGGGCCCTCACATCTTCAAGGACAACAGAATCATCTCCTTTAGGCCTCTCAAAAGCCAAAGTTCACCTGGCCCAAAAGACTTTGTAGAAGTGAAGAATTACTCAAGAAAACTGCAGAGCAGTTTCACATGCCCTGGGTCATAGCACTGCAGAAGCCCAGAGATAGAGCTTCCCTGAGCCAAGCAGCCAGATGCTCTCCCAGAGGCACCAGCCCTATGGGGCCTCAACATGACAGGTCAAAGGCCAAGTTCTGCTGACGCTGCCTGCAGGAAATCCCTAGCTCCTGGCAGGACTCCAGCACCCAGCAGCCTCAGCCAGCAACAGGAAGCACTGGCGGCTCCAAAACTTGCAGCTCTGCCTTGCACTAAAGACAGCACAACCCACAACTGGCACTTACGGGCTCGGAATATCCAGGCTCTGGTGCGACCAACGATGGAGTCTGGCGCTCATCCACCTCAATTTGCTCCTCTTTGGCTTCTTCTCCAGGAGCAGCGGGAGCCACGGGAGAGATGGCTGTTGGTTCTGTCAGCTGTGGCAAGAGAGAAGCATGAGGCACAGGCTGTCACCTATCATTCAGAACCTCATTTCTTTTCAGATCTACCACCACATCTTCTAAGGAGAAATCAGAACATTTCATAGCTACACAGGGATTCTGTGTCCCACAGAACAAATTAAAATGGGCCAATTCAAGAGAACTCTAGATTGATATAAGGTTGATATTCCTTCCTGGCTGCTATCACCAAGAAACGTTGTCTCTGTAAAAAGCAGCTTTTATTCATGAAAGCAATGAAATGGAAAAGTAGCAAAGGAACAGCAGCGCCTTTGCTGCTACTGCTGCTGCGGAGGTGGAAAACTCAGACTGGATCACAATCTCATACAGTGCTGCAAAACGGCAAGAAATGTTGTGCAGGACCATCTTTCCTTGCTGGAAAGAAGAAAATGAACAGAGCAAACCTCTTTTAGTAAACCAACAAGCCAACAAGGCACAACATGGAAGTCTCACCCACTCCAGCGTCTAAAGCACTTGGATGCAGTGAGGGCATGTTTAGTAGGGAAATGATCTGTGTGGTGAGCACGGTCATGCAGGGATTGATGGCAGTCTGCCTGAAGGTCCCTCAAGAGCCTCCCATTGTCCATGGTAAAGTTCCCTCAGCACCTCCTCACTAGCCTTGTGCTGTATCCCCTTACCCAGCTCCCCTGTCCTTCTGTGCACACGCTGCAGCCCCTCAATGACTTTCTGCTTCCAGGGGCCCACAAGTGCACACAGCACTCCAGCTGTGGCCGCAGCGCTGCCCAGCACAGGGCCACGCTCACTGCCCTGCTCCTGCTGCCCCACTGCTGCTGACACAGGCCAGCGTGCCCTTGGCCTTCTTGGACACCTGACGCCAGGCTGGCTCTTCTTCAACTGATCTTCTACCGTATCCCTGGGCCCTTTGGAACACACACTCTCTTTTCACAGAGTTGCCCATTTGACTTCAAATACAACATCCACCTTTTCTAGATGGCGTTCTTCTTCTGAGCAACACAAGGCAGCAGTCAAGGACTTGCAGCTTCACCCCCA
Organism: Camarhynchus parvulus; assembly: GCF_901933205.1. Lineage (NCBI taxonomy): Eukaryota > Metazoa > Chordata > Aves > Passeriformes > Thraupidae > Camarhynchus > Camarhynchus parvulus. The sequence goes on from NW_022148079.1 coordinate 38,688, forward strand.
GTCCATGCTCCAAGGCACTTGCCAAAGCTGCAGACTTCATCACCTAATGCATCAACAGAAACTTGCCCATTGATGCTTTTTTGCCTCACCAGGAAGCTTCATAACTACCCACTTTCTTTCTTTGGCAACACGGGATAAGAATGGCCCCCACAGTTTCATGGACAACAGAACCATCTCAAAAGCCAATGTCACCTGGCCCAAAGACTTTGTAGAACTGAAGAAGAACTCAAGAAAACTGCAAACCACACTCACAATTCAAACACACCTTTCCAAAAGGGAGAACAAACAAACAAAGTCCCGTGACCCCAGCACTACCACGTGTGCCCGCGGCCTTAGCACTGCAGAAGCCCAGAGATAGAGCTTCCCTGAGCCAAGCAGCCAGATGCTCTCCCAGAGGCACCAGCCCTATGGGGCCTCAACACGACAGATCAAATGCCAAGTTCTGCTGACACTGCCTGCAGGAAATGGCTAGCTCCTGGCAGGACTCCAGCACTCAGCAGCCTCAGCCAGCAACAGGAAGTGCTGGCTGCTCCAAAACTTGCACCTCTGCCTTGCACTAAAGACAGCACAACCCACAACTGGCACTTACGGGCTCAGAATATCCAGGCTGTGGTGCGACCACACGCTGGAGTCTGGCGCTCATCCACCTCAATTTGCTCCTCTTTGGCTTCTTCTCCAGGAGCAGCGGGAGCCCGGGAGAGATGGCTCTTGGTTCTGTCATCTGTGGCAAGAGAGAAGCATGAGGCACAGGCTGTTACCTATCATTTATAACCTCATTTCTCCTCACATCTACCGCCACATCTTCTAAGGAGAACTCATCAACTTTGTTAGCAATGGCATTCTAAGTCACTCCAACAAGATGGAAATGGCACATTCAGCACAACAGTATAAGGCTATGAATTCGATATTCCTCCCCGGCTGCAATTTGCAAGCAAGGCTGTCTCCGCAAAAGGCAGCTTTTAGTTCTTGAAAGCTCTGAAATGGAAAAGTAGGAAAGAGCCAGCAAGGCTCTTTGCTACTGCTGCTGCAGACATGGGAAACCAGAAAGGGTTCAGAATCCCTTTCAGTGCTTAAAGGCACAGGAAAGGTTGTGCAGAAGTCTCCTTGCTTGCTGGAAAAGGAGAAAATGAACAGGGCTTCTCCTCCTTGGAAACACACAAAGCACAAGACAGAAGCGTCACCCGCTCCAGTGTCTAAAGCACATGGATGCAGTGAGGGCATATTTGGCAGGGAAACAGCCCTTGTGCTGAGCACTGTCATGCAGGGATCGATGGAAGTCTCCCTGAAGGTCCCTCACGAGGCTCCCACTGTCCAAGCCAAAGCTTCATCAGCACCTCCTCACTGGCCTTGTGCTGCACCCCCTTGCCCAGCTGCCCTGTCCTTCTGTGCACACGCTGCAGCCCCTCAATGACTTTCTGCTTCCCAGGGGCCCACAAGTGCACCCAGCACTCCAGCTGTGGCCGCAGCGCTGCCCAGCACAGGGCCACGCTCCCTGCCCTGCTCCTGCTGCCCCACTGCTGCTGACACAGGCCACCGTGCCCTTGGCCTTCTTGGCCCCCTGGCCACACGCTGCCTCATCTTCAGCTGCTCAAGGCCACCAGCCCCTGGCTCCTTTTGGCCCACGCAGCTCCCCAGCCACAAAGGTGCCCATCTGACTTCAGATACAGCAGGCACCATTGCAAGATGGCCTTCCTCTTCCGAGCAACACAAGGCAGCAGTCAAGGACTTGCAGCTTGAACCCACGCTGGGCTCCAAGGCACTTGCCAAAGCTGCAGAATTCAGCCCAAAACTGTTCAGCAGAAACTTGCCCCTTCTGCTGTTTGCAGCTTCTCAAAAAAAGGCCAAAGGCAATTGGGCCAATGGTAACTCTACAAGTAAGAACGACTCAAGAAAACTGCAGAACACTTCCACAAGCCAAAGACACCTTTGCAAAAAGGGAAAAGAAACCAAGAAAGCCTTCTGCCCTCCAGCACTAGCACGTGTGCCCTTGGCCGTAACACTGCAGAAGCCCAGAGATGGAGCTTCCCTGAGCCAAGCAGCCGGAAGCTCCGCCGCAGCCCCCAGCTCTGCACTGCCCCAACAGGACAGGTCACAGGCCAATTTCTAGCTGTCACTGCCTGCAGGAAATGGCTACGTCCTGCAGGACTCCAGCACTCAGCATCCTGGGCCAGACACAGCAAGTGCTGGCTGCTCAGAAACTTGCACCTCTGCCTTGCACTAAAGATAGCAGCCCCCAAAATGGGCACTTACTCTCTTAGAATGATGAGCAGGCTGTGGTGTGACCACAGCTGGACGAATGCAGTGGTCGTCTTTGTCGTTTTCCTCCTCTCTGGCTTCTTCTGCAATAGCAGAGAGAGCCGGGGGAAAAACGGCTCTTGCTCTTCTCACCTGTGGCAAGAGAGAATCATAGGGACAGGCCGTTACCTAGCGCTTATAACCTCATTTCTCCTCACATCCACAGCCACATCTTCTAAGGAGAACTCATCAACTTTGTTAGCAATGGCATTCTAAGCCACTCCAACAAGATGGAAATGGCACATTCAGCACAACAGTATGAGGCAATGAATTCGATACTCCTCCCGGGCTGCAATTTGCAAGCAAGGCTGTCTGCGCAAAAGGCAGCTTTTAGTTCTAGAATGCTCTGATATGGAAAAGTAGGAAAGAGCCAGCAAGGCTCTTTGCTACTGCTGCTGAAGATACGGAAAACCAGAAAGGGTTCGGAATCCCTTTCAGTGCTTAAAGGCACAGGAGAGGTTGTGCAGAAGTCTCCTTGCTTGCTGGAAAAGGAGAAAATGAACAGGGCTTCTCCTCCTTGGAAACCCACAAACCTCAAGACGGAAACGTCACCCGCTCCAGTGTCTAAAGCACATGGATGCAGTGAGGGCATATTTGGCAGGGAAACAGCCCTTGTGCTGAGCACTGTCATGCAGGGATCGATGGAAGTCTCCCTGAAGGTCCCGCACGAGGCTCCCACTGTCCAAGCCAAAGCTTCATCAGCACCTCCTCACTGGCCTTGTGCTGCACGCCCTTGCCCAGCTGCCCTGTCCTTCTGTGCACACGCTGCAGCCCCTCAATGACTTTCTGCTTCCCAGGGGCCCACAAGTGCACCCAGCACTCCAGCTGTGGCCGCAGCGCTGCCCAGCACAGGGCCACGCTCCCTGCCCTGCTCCTGCTGCCCCACTGCTGCTGACACAGGCCACCGTGCCCTTGGCCTTCTTGGCCCCCTGGCCCACACGCTGCCTCATCTTCAGCTGCTCAAGGCCAGCAGCACCCCTGGCCTCTTTTGGCCCACGCAGCTCCCCAGCCACAAAGGTGCCCATCTGACTTCAGATGCAGTAGCCACCATTGCAAGATGGCCTTCGTCTTCTGAGCAACACAAGGCAGCAGTCAAGGACTTGCAGCTTCACCCCATTCTGGGCTCCAAGGCACTTGCCAGAGCTGCAGAATTCAGCGCAAAACAGTTCAGCAGAAACTTGCCCCTTCTGCTGTTTGCAGCTTCTCAAAAGCCAAAAAGCCCATTGGGCCAATGGTAACCCTACAAGTAAGAACGACTCAAGAAAACTGCAGAACACTTCCACAAGCCAAAGACACCTTTGCAAAAAGAGAAAAGAAACGAAGAAGGCTTTCTGCCCTCCAGCACTAGCACGTGTGCCCTTGGCCGTAACACTGCAGAAGCCCAGAGATGGAGCTTCCCTGAGCCAAGCAGCCGGAAGCTCCGCCGCAGCCCCCAGCTCTGCGCTGCCCCAACAGGACAGGTCACAGGCCAATTTCTAGCTGTCACTGCCTGCAGGAAATGGCTACGTCCTGCAGCACTCCAGCACTCAGCATCCTGGGCCAGACACAGCAAGGGCTGGCTGCTCAGAAACTTGTACCTCTGCCTTGCACTAAAGATAGCAGCCCCCAAAACGGGCACTTACTCTCTTAGAATGATGAGCAGGCTGTGGTTTGACCACAGCTGGACGAATGCAGTGGTCGTCTTTGTCGTTTTCCTCCTCTCTGGCTTCTTCTGCAATAGCAGAGAGAGCCGGGGGAGAAACGGCTCTTGCTCTTCTCACCTGTGGCAAGAGAGAATCATAGGGACAGGCCGTTACCTAGCGCTTATAACCTCATTTCTCCTCACATCCACAGCCACATCTTCTAAGGAGAACTCATCAACTTTGTTAGCAATGGCATTCTAAGTCACTCCAACAAGATGGAAATGGCACATTCAGCACAACAGTATAAGGCTATGAATTCGATATTCCCCCCCGGCTGCAATTTGCAAGCAAGGCTGTCTCCGCAAAAGGCAGCTTTTAGTTCTAGAAAGCTCTGAAATGGAAAAGTAGGAAAGAGCCAGCAAGGCTCTTTGCTACTGCTGCTGCACATGCGAAAACCAGAAAGGGTTCAGAATCCCTTTCAGTGCTTAAAGGCACAGGAGAGGTTGTGCAGAAGTCTCCTTGCTTGCTGGAAAAGGAGAAAATGAACAGGGCTTCTCCTCCTTGGAAACCCACCAAGAACAAGACGGAAGCGTCACCCGCTCCAGTGTCTAAAGCACATGGATGCAGTGAGGGCATATTTGGCAGGGAAACAGCCCTTGTGCTGAGCACTGTCATGCAGGGATCGATGGAAGTCTCCCTGAAGGTCCCTCACGAGGCTCCCACTGTCCAAGCCAAAGCTTCATCAGCACCTCCTCACTGGCCTTGTGCTGCACGCCCCTTGCCCAGCTGCCCTGTCCTTCTGTGCACACGCTGCAGCCCCTCAATGACTTTCTGCTTCCCAGGGGCCCACAAGTGCACCCAGCACTCCAGCTGTGGCCGCAGCGCTGCCCAGCACAGGGCCACGCTCCCTGCCCTGCTCCTGCTGCCCCACTGCTGCTGACACAGGCCACCGTGCCCTTGGCCTTCTTGGCCCCCTGCCCACACGCTGCCTCATCTTCAGCTGCTCAAGGCCGCCAGCACCCCTGGCTCCTTTTGGCCCACGCAGCTCCCCAGCCACAAAGGTGCCCATCTGACTTCAGATACAGCAGGCACCATTGCAAGATGGCCTTCCTCTTCCGAGCAACACAAGGCAGCAGTCAAGGACTTGCAGCTTCACCCCATTCTGGGCTCCAAGGCACTTGCCAGAGCTGCAGAATTCAGCGCAAAACAGTTCAGCAGAAACTTGCCCCTTCTGCTGTTTGCAGCTTCTCAAAAGCCAAAAGCCCATTGGGCCAATGGTAACTCTACAAGTAAGAACGACTCAAGAAAACTGCAGAACACTTCCACAAGCCAAAGACACCTTTGCAAAAAGAGAAAAGAAACGAAGAAGGCTTTCTGCCCTCCAGCACTAGCACGTGTGCCCTTGGCCGTAACACTGCAGAAGCCCAGAGATGGAGCTTCCCTGAGCCAAGCAGCCGGAAGCTCCGCCGCAGCCCCCAGCTCTGCGCTGCCCCAACAGGACAGGTCACAGGCCAATTTCTAGCTGTCACTGCCTGCAGGAAATGGCTACGTCCTGCAGCACTCCAGCACTCAGCATCCTGGGCCAGACACAGCAAGTGCTGGCTGCTCAGAAACTTGCACCTCTGCCTTGCACTAAAGATAGCAGCCCCCAAAACGGGCACTTACTCTCTTAGAATGATGAGCAGGCTGTGGTGTGACCACAGCTGGACGAATGCAGTGGTCGTCTTTGTCGTTTTCCTCCTCTCTGGCTTCTTCTGCAATAGCAGAGAGAGCCGGGGGAAAAACGGCTCTTGCTCTTCTCACCTGTGGCAAGAGAGAATCATAGGGACAGGCCGTTACCTAGCGCTTATAACCTCATTTCTCCTCACATCCACAGCCACATCTTCTAAGGAGAACTCATCAACTTTGTTAGCAATGGCATTCTAAGTCACTCCAACAAGATGGAAATGGCACATTCAGCACAACAGTATAAGGCTATGAATTCGATATTCCCCCCCGGCTGCAATTTGCAAGCAAGGCTGTCTCCGCAAAAGGCAGCTTTTAGTTCTTGAAAGCTCTGAAATGGAAAAGTAGGAAAGAGCCAGCAAGGCTCTTTGCTACTGCTGCTGCACACACGAAAAACCAGAAAGGGTTCAGAATCCCTTTCAGTGCTTAAAGGCACAGGAGAGGTTGTGCAGAAGTCTCCTTGCTTGCTGGAAAAGGAGAAAATGAACAGGGCTTCTCCTCCTTGGAAACCCACAAAGCACAAGACGGAAGCGTCACCCGCTCCAGTGTCTAAAGCACATGCATGCAGTGAGGGCATATTTGGCAGGGAAACAGCCCTTGTGCTGAGCACTGTCATGCAGGGATCGATGGAAGTCTCCCTGAAGGTCCCTCACGAGGCTCCCACTGTCCAAGCCAAAGCTTCATCAGCACCTCCTCACTGGCCTTGTGCTGCACCCCCTTGCCCAGCTCCCCTGTCCTTCTGTGCACACGCTGCAGCCCCTCAATGACTTTCTGCTTCCCAGGGGCCCACAAGTGCACCCAGCACTCCAGCTGTGGCCGCAGCGCTGCCCAGCACAGGGCCACGCTCCCTGCCCTGCTCCTGCTGCCCCACTGCTGCTGACACAGGCCACCGTGCCCTTGGCCTTCTTGGCCCCCTGGCCACACGCTGCCTCATCTTCAGCTGCTCAAGGCCACCAGCCCTGGCTCCTTTTGGCCCACGCAGCTCCCCAGCCACAAAGGTGCCCATCTGACTTCAGATACAGCAGGCACCATTGCAAGATGGCCTTCCCTCTTCCGAGCAACACAAGGCAGCAGTCAAGGACTTGCAGCTTCACCCCATTCTGGGCTCCAAGGCACTTGCCAAAGCTGCAGACTTCAGCCTAAACAGTTCAGCAGAAACTTGCCCCTTCTGCTGTTTGCAGCTTCTCAAAAGCCAAAAGGCCAAAGGTAACTCTGTAAGTTAGGGCCAATGGTAACTCTACAAGTAAGAACGACTCAAGAAAACTGCAGAACACTTTCACAAGCCAAAGACACCTTTGCAAAAATAGAAAAGAAACGAAGAAGGCCTTCTGACCTCCAGCACTAGCACGTGTGCCCTTGGCCGTAACACTGCAGAAGCCCAGAGATGGAGCTTCCCTGAGCCAAGCAGCCGGAAGCTCCGCCGCAGCCCCCAGCTCTGCGCTGCCCCAACAGGACAGGTCACAGGCCAATTTCTAGCTGTCACTGCCTGCAGGAAATGGCTACGTCCTGCAGCACTCCAGCACTCAGCATCCTGGGCCAGACACAGCAAGTGCTGGCTGCTCAGAAACTTGCACCTCTGCCTTGCACTAAAGATAGCAGCCCCCAAAATGGGCACTTACTCTCTTAGAATGATGAGCAGGCTGTGGTGTGACCACAGCTGGACGAATGCAGTGGTCGTCTTTCTCGTTTTCCTCCTCTCTGGCTTCTTCTGCAATAGCAGAGAGAGCCGGGGGAGAAACGGCTCTTGCTCTTCTCACCTGTGGCAAGAGAGAATCATAGGGACAGGCCGTTACCTAGCGCTTATAACCTCATTTCTCCTCACATCCACAGCCACATCTTCTAAGGAGAACTCATCAACTTTGTTAGCAATGGCATTCTAAGTCACTCCAACCAGATGGAAATGGCACATTCAGCAGAACAGTATAAGGCTATGAATTCGATATTCCTCCCCGGCTGCAATTTGCAAGCAAGGCTGTTTCCGCAAACGGCAGCTTTTAGTTCTTGAGAGCTCTGAAATGGAAAAGTAGGAAAGAGCCAGCAAGGCTCTTTGCTACTGCTGCTGCACACACGAAAAACCAGAAAGGGTTCAGAATCCCTTTCAGCGCTTAAAGGCACAGGAGAGGTTGTGCAGAAGTCTCCTTGCTTGCTGGAAAAGGAGAAAATGAACAGGGCTTCTCCTCCTTGGAAACCCACAAACCTCAAGACGGAAGCGTCACCCGCTCCAGTGTCTAAAGCACATGGATGCAGTGAGGGCATATTTGGCAGGGAAACAGCCCTTGTGCTGAGCACTGTCATGCAGGGATCGATGGAAGTCTCCCTGAAGGTCCCGCACGAGGCTCCCACTGTCCAAGCCAAAGCTTCATCAGCACCTCCTCACTGGCCTTGTGCTGCACCCCCTTGCCCAGCTGCCCTGTCCTTCTGTGCACACGCTGCAGCCCCTCAATGACTTTCTGCTTCCCAGGGGCCCACAAGTGCACCCAGCACTCCAGCTGTGGCCGCAGCGCTGCCCAGCACAGGGCCACGCTCCCTGCCCTGCTCCTGCTGCCCCACTGCTGCTGACACAGGCCACCGTGCCCTTGGCCTTCTTGGCCCCCTGGCCCACACGCTGCCTCATCTTCAGCTGCTCAAGGCCGCCAGCCCTGGCTCCTTTTGGCCCACGCAGCTCCCCAGCCACAAAGGTGCCCATCTGACTTCAGATACAGCAGGCACCTTTGCAAGATGCCCTTCCTTTACAACCACCTCATGTTCCAAGGAGATATCATAAAGGTTTATAGGAATAGGATTCTAAGGCACTCTCTTTAAGTTAAAATTATCTAATTCTACTCTACAGAAAATTTCTCTTGGTTAAATCTTCCCTATCACTGTCCGCAAGCAATGTTCTCTCTGCAAAACTAGGTTTTTAGTTCTTCAAAGCTCTGAGATAGTAATTTAAATTATCCATCTCTGCCTTTGTTATTTTTGTTGCAGGCATGAAAATGGATTTTCTTTCGGCTTTCCTAGCTGGCCCTCTACAGTCTACTGCTACTGGCCAAACTCACACCTTCCTCTACAATTCTTAATCCCCAGGAACATGACATGTTCCTTTCTCACTCACCTCAGGATCTTCAGCACTGGTGAATACACGCTTCAGGTGACCTGTAGTGGGCAGGGGAAATGAACCAGATGCTGTGAGAAAACTGCCTGGGCTGCTGAATCCCACAGAACAAGTCAACCCAAACAGAGATGATTTCCCATTTCTCCTCATCCCTCCAGGAGACACATTTCATTCACACAGCCAGCAAGAGATCAGGACAATATTCTTGTTTGTGCCTACACTTTGGCCTGTTTTGCCAGTAAATGAATACAAACATGTCACAGACATTTCTTTTATGAAAAATCTTCTCTTAAGATTTTCTTGCTGGAGCTGAGAAGTTCAGCAACAAGATGTAAACAATAGATTGTCTGCTGCTGTAGAATGCAGCAGGTAAATCAGTGATTAGTTCTAGTGTAGATGTTTTAGTTCAGTGACCAGTCACAGCAGAGCTAGCTCTGAGAGTCTGTCAAGGCCAGCTTGTGTGTTATCATTCTTTACTCAGCTTAGCTTAGCAGCTTCAAGAAACTCTCCTTTCTTTTTCTTTTTAGTATAGTATAGTATATGTATATATCATAAAATAATAAATCAAGCCTTCTGTAATAGGGTCAAAAATCTCGTCTCCTCCTTCACCCAAACACCCTTGTGACCACTGTCACACAAACATGATCAAGAAAATGCAAATTGTTCCTTAACACTCAATGCTTCTGTTCTACCAAACACATAAAACCGCTTCTGAAATCCTCTCCTTCAGGTACTCTTTTTTTTTTTAAATCAGTTGCATGCACCAATTCTCATTAACTTGTAGGAGACAGTTGCCCAGAAAAGCTTCCCAAAATCCCCCTGAGCTGTGGCAGTTCTAATGTGGAAAAGAGCACAACAGCAGCTCCAGGGTTCAGGAGCAGACACTCATTGCTTTGCAGTTTGCATTTCATTGCAAATGAAAATCACTATTTTAGCACTCAGTAAAAGGTCAAGTTAGACAGTCAAATCCTTTCAGGACAAAACTTAGAAAGAAAGAAGCTTTCCCTGAATTCTGGGAACAACTGCAGAGTTTTTAGAAGGCCTTTCCTGAAGGTCTCCCAGCCTACATTTTCAAAGGTGTCTTGCTTGTCCCAGCAAACTGAGGAAATGACAGACTCTGCTGCCACAGACTCTCCCGTGGAGGGAAGGGAAGCCCTGCAGGTTCCCTTGCAAATGCTGCCCCTGTGGCTACAGACACCCCCTTTTTAGCTGAACACCTTGACAGGAGCTTTACCAAACCACTGGCATCCTAATGCTCTTTCTGTTTCAAACTCAGACACTCAGTCACTAAGAAAGAGCAGGAAGACATAGAAAAGTCAGGTTGGGTTACACCCTAACCTAAGTAGAAGGGAAACATCTACTTACGTGTGAAATGTGTCAAATAATAGGCAGAAAAAGTAACTCCATATGCAGCAAAAGCTGCAGTGGCGAGTGTGTGAAACATTGTTCTAGTGTTGCGCAAGTTTGCCACAACACAAGAAAAAACAAGGCTCTTGTCAGTGGGCAGCTGCCAACTGACAAGTGCGCCAACCAGGAGAGTTCTCCTGATGTGAGCAAGGCCTAGGGCTGCTCTGACACTCAGGCCTTCCCGTGCACCAAGGCAACCTCTGATGTCACTACGGCGACGTGGCAACCATGCCCTGACATCACAAAGCAAACGCTCCATGTTGGTCTGTGAGTTTATGCAAAGCAATAACCAACCTTCCCTACAGCAAACACAAAAGAGCCTGGGAAGTTCTCCTCTGTCGCAAAGCAGCACAAACTCCCCTCATGGACCAAAGCCTGTTGTTCAGGGGATCCAAGAGGAATTCCAAGAGTGCCCCAAGCACCTACAGCCTGTACCCCAACTGAGCACTCAGATGGGACACAAGCAAAGGAAACCAGACCAAGAAATGGCCCACAGCATTGCACATGTGAGAAATGACTCTCGCTTTTAACATTTTAAAGGTTTATTAAACCTTAACAAAGGACTGAAACAGGAAAAATTACAGCATTGGTTGTCTCCATGACTAGCAGCCATATGCTCACCTACAAAAAGGATGCTCTGCCTTTTATACCCTTAGCCCCTGCAAAAGTTTTGTCAGTCAACTCTTTCTCTGCTGTCCATTGCTGGAGATTACTTTCTTGCATCTTGACTGGAGGTCAGGTGTTGTTACACCCTGCCTGCTGGTCACAAGCAGCCCTCCCCAAATGCCCTGACTCCCAAGGCTGTTACAAGGGGGAGGGGAAAGAGGACTATGGGAGGAGATATTACAATATCATCACTACACATTTGCACATCCACATAACATCTACTTCTTCATTGTCAGAGCCAACCATTGCATTGCTCATCTAGAACACACAGAACCAGGAGAGAAGCCACAGTTGGCATTACAGCTGAACTCCTTTCTAACAAATCTCCCCACATATTTGCACATGTAATGGACATGCCCAGGGCTCTGGTGCATGTACATCTCTGCCTTTCTTCCCTTTTGGAAGCAGTCGAACTGGCAGCATCTGCCCGCCAGCAGCAGCTGCTCCAAGCTGGGAACGCGCCTGGCGGTGCTGATTTCCAGAGGCTTCTGTGTGCCAGGGGAAGCCAAGGCAGGAGCGGGTTGAACGGCGCTGGCGCTGCTGCTGCTCTGTGCCAGAGAGCCCCGGCTGGGCAGGGCACGGCGCCCACTGCGCTGCGGGCTCCTTCTCCTGCCAGAGCTGGGCACCCCTGGGAACAAGGCATGGCAACTTGTGGGCAAACCAAGGGGTTTCTGGGGCTGCACTGCTCTGCACACACCCGGGACACCTGCAGCACAGAATTTTAACCCTCAAACAGGTAAACCAGAGGGAAACAGCTGGAAAAGATTCCATTTTGACCTTTCTTACCTGCTCAACACAAGTCTTCAAAATGAACGTTACCAAGCAGGGCCCGATCCCTGCTGCCAACTCAGGGTTAGAAGGGAGGCAATACTTGATCTCAGCACTGGGTGTGTGGGGAATCACTTCCCTAATACGTGCACACCCAGCAATCTCACTTACTAGTTTGTATCCATGGATCTAAGACATATTCAATACTTTGCTGAAACTCACAGGCTAAATATTCCCCCAAATGATTTGATTTACTGATTGATACTTATTGACTTATTGATACCTAAATCACTTCTCAGAACCTACTGACATGAGAATAGGAGTGTCCTGTAGGTCCCTGCTGGTCTTTCTCACAGGTTCAGGAGGAGACCCATGCACAAAATAACCCAGGACAAAACTGGGCTTGCAAAGCAAATTCATTCTATTAGTTGCAGTAGCAAATAATACATACCAACCCCTGGACTCCTAAAAATCCGCTGAGCAGGAGAAGGAGATGGAGCGTGGTGCTCGGCAGCAGGGGCAGGTAGGCAGT